>NW_015546115.1:987788-1008120 GCF_001515605.1 Sinocyclocheilus anshuiensis | reverse complement strand
AATAAAAGTTACGCCTTCTTTCTTTGCGTGAACATTTGGGCAGCGTTATGCAAATCTAGTAATGTAGAAATAATGTATTTAATTTTAATTAAATTTTAAATGAATATGTATGTGCATATATGTGTGTGTGAGAGATAAATACATTCATATATATATATGTATATGTAAAATAAATTAATTAATGTATAAATATTTGAAATGACAAAAATATTTTTCATTTTGTGAAAAATTTTAAACGTGATGGAACTTAATGTGAAAGGATTATTGATATTTTTGTACTCTGAATCATCAAATAAGGTAATATTAGGCTTTTTTTCAAGATGCATGGCTCTGTTATTATTTTATGATTGAAAAGGTGTTTCTCTGTACATATCCACAGCATTCCTGCTGGTTGCATGTCAAAAAAGAAGTCAGGTACGTAAGCGGCACACATTTCCCATCATCCCTTGCAGCGGCAGCATCCGTATGAAGTCCCATAATGCCATGTTTCCAGGGAGAAGAGCATGTGTTTGGGTAAAGAGGATGTCATCCAGGTGAAGGACGCATTCAAGTGGGCCGTACAGGGAAAGATCGGACAGGAACTGGGAGCTGCTGTCGTGGCCAATGTGAGTGCTTCTTCTTGACTGACTTTCTGAATAATTCTATGTTATTTAATCTCTTGGTTCTGTGATCCACAGTGTCCGTGTGAAGTGAGCGTCGGCTTTATACATCCGGAAACAGAGGACTGTCATTTCTTGTATGTGGGTCAATGACAGGAAGTGTTTGTGTAATCCTTCTTCTTATGTTACACTATAACTTTTGTGGCAGGTTTGAATGGTTGAGCAGGCAATACTAAAACTTTTGCTAAAAAATTGAAAATGGAATTAATTTTGGTGGAATTTTGAAAATGGAATGTTTAAGTCGATTTGAATTCAAATGTCTGCTAAATGCGTAAATGTAAATTGACTTGCCTTGCCATTATGTAGAATGAGTCCAAATGATGTAATTTCCTGGTTAACCCGGATGTGTCTTTCTTTCTTTGAACAGAGCAAATACCTGTCCAGACTGTTTCAAACCCACCAAAAACAAAGCGGTATGCTTTCCCATGTTGTGTTTCCAGTCTTCAAAATCAAAAGTGACCGTTTTGAATATGAAAGCAGTGTAGCTGTGTTCTTCTTTGTCTCTCAGTCCATCTTCACCAGGATGGCGGTGGTTAAAGCTCTGGAGAAGATCTCTGAAGAGAAGTTTAGCAGGTGAGTGTTTTCAGTTTCCTGCTCACGAGACATGAGTTTTTGGCCGTTCACTTTCAATGTGATTTATTGTGTGCAGGCATTACGTATGTCCACCAAAGACAGCAAACACTAGATGTACAGCACTGGACACCACATGTCTCCACACATCCATTTTCATAGCAGGTATGGCCAAAAAAGTTACTATATATATTGTCAGTGTTGGGAAGGTTACTTTGGAAATGTAATAGGTTACAGATTACAAGTTACCCTAATCTAAAATGTAATAAGTAGTGTAGCTATTTCAGTTACTTTATTAAAGTAATGTAACTGATTACATTTGATTACTTTTCTAAATTCTAATGAATGTTTTTAACTGTTAATCATTTTGAAACATTTGAAGCAGGCAGGTTTTACCTTATGTAGTATTACTATTCAACACTGATTACTGTCAGACCTTCGCAATCCTTCATCACTTGAGTTAAGATTTTAATCATTTAATTTTAAAGCACAGCCACCACAAAAACGGACTATAGCACCTCTTTTACTTTGAGATCATTCTGAGGTTAAATACAGATTTAAAAACATAAGATATAGTTTAATAGCTATGATACTGTTTTTGAAATCAAATCTTTGCATAGCTACGACAGGAAACACTGCCATCTAACAATGCCTTGGAAAAAACAGTAAATCTTAAAAAATAAAACATATACATAAACCCAAATAGGAAATAAAACAGTTATTGACTAAACGTGTCCTATTCTGTGTGCTAAACTCCTGAAACATTGGTGTCTCATGTTTTAGAGCAGTCAATGCAATTTATGAAAGCAATCAATTAAATCTGTATGTGTGTGAATTGAAAACAAATTCAGATGTAACCTCCTTTGTAATCGTTAACATTTTCATAACTGTAATTTAATTACACATTTTTTCTCAGTAACTGTGACTGATTAGTTACATTTATTTAGTAATTAAATTACGTAATTTAGCTACATGTAACTAGTTACTTCCCAACACTGTATATTGTGAAATATTATTGCAATTTAAAACCGCTGTTTTCTATGTGAATATGTTGTAAAATGTAATTTATTCCTGTGATGTAAAGCTGAATTTTCAGCATCATTACTCCAGTCTTCAGTGTCACGTGATCCTTCAGAAATCAGTATAATATGCTGATTTGCTGCTCAAGAAACATTATTATCAATGTTGAAAACAGTTGTGCTGCTCCACATTTTTGTGGAAACCATAATCCATTTTTTTTTCAGGATTCTTTGATGAATAGAAAGTTCAAAAGAACAGCATTTATTTAAAAATATAGGTCTTTTGAAACATTATAAATGTCTTTTCTGTCACTTAATTTAATGCATCCTTGCTGAATAAAAGTATTAATTTCTTTAAAAACATCTTACTGACCCCAAACTTGTTAACTTGTCTCTGCAGGTCGGTATAGTAAGTTTTCGCGGGAGCTTCCGCAGACGCCGTGGGTGATCGATGGAGAGAGAAGGATGCATGGATCGGTGGAGGAGCTGATCGCTGCTCCTCTACTGTCCTCATTCAGAGCTGACGGTAAGCATCTGTGTGTGGGACGTAGGGGTGTGCGATATTGACAAAAAATAATATCTCGATATTTTCGGGGATTTTATCGATAACGATAATTAGACGATATTTTGCTAAGTGTGTTATTGTGCTGGCATCTTAAAGGTGCAATAGGTGATTGTCTTCAGAAACATTTTTTGTTATGCTGGTTGAAAGTCTCTTCACATCCCGATAGCAATCATTAAGTTAAGTGGTCTAAATGTATTTGTCTGTATTTATATATTCTGTGGAAAGCGTAGGACCAAGAAATGTTCGTCCAATCAAAACGCTCGGTCCGAGCGTTTTAATTGGCTTTCCTACCTGCCTGTCAGCGTATGTATTAGCATACCTCTGCGCACCCGGTTTGCGCAGACAGGATACGTCATCAGTGCGTTCACGCACGCTGTGCAGACAGAGCGAGGATGGCAGGCAAACATCAACAACCCGATCTTCCTTCCTGGTATTGTAGTACTTTTAAAGTTTTCTCACTGGTGAATGACACATGATGTAGCCCAGCGGTTAATCCAGTCCTCGCGCGCCAGCTCGTTAGAAGTGAGCTACGTGCATGAACTGTGTTCCGATCAATATGATCCCTACACAGTGTTCATTGCTCCCTACTCCCTGAGCGGGGGAAATCCGTTGAAGTTTACTTCACTTCGGAACATGGGCTGGAATTGGGAACCGCTGATGTAGCCTATTGTAGTAACGTTGTCCCTGGTATTCTGGTCTGTGAGCGTATAAATGCGTTCAGGGGGCGTGGCTTTGGACAGCGATTGCAGGGAGGGTGGGACATTCGCTTTCAGTGCTATCAGGCTAAAGTTAGCATTTTCTAAGATCTCCTACTGCACCTTTAAGGACTGCTGTGGACAGCTGACTCCTAAAGTTTTTGATATTCTTCATATTCTGTGTGGTGGTCAGTTCACATTGAGAGAAATTATTTTTTTCCAAATAAGTTTAAATTAATTTTTACATTTTATGAGCAGTTTTGCCTTTATAAAGCCATTTTTTTTTCTAAAAGTGTCCATTATGTTTTGAGTCAAATTCTTACATTTAATCAGTGAATTAGAATAAGACGACATTTTGGCTGTTACCAAACAAATGAAATCAGTATCAACAAAATTCATCTTTACAATGCAGAGGAAACACAGAATTTACATCTGAAGTGGCGTTTAGATGCATATACACACTGTTTAATGCAGGACATGAATGCTAGCAGTTACAAATGCATAAATAATGTTTTGATATATTAAACACAAAACACTGAATACTGATATTTCAAATGATTTAAATAATAAAAACATACTTTAAATGTGAAATTAAAACCACCAGTAGGTGGCAGCAAGTCACTTTTAATAAGCGAGTCATTGCGACTGAACCGAATTTTAAACGGTTGATTCATTCAGGAACAAAATGCAGTCATGTTGCTCAGAGACTCAAAACAGCGCTGTGGCTTTGTTTGGAATTATTTTTGTTGTCGATACAGAGCAAAAACAGGCAACATGGTGTCTAAAAAGTAAGTGTCTTGTTTATGGAACTGTTGTAAAAAATAAAAATCTATCACATTTGTAATCATGGTAATTTTGGAGAAAAAAAACACCACTTTTCGTGTGAAATTGATTAACTATATAAAGATGTATAAATGTATTTTCTGCCCCCATGTCTTGAATTTGTGATCATTCTAAATTTATTTTAAAAGACCAAATCATGCAGTGAAAGAACGCACTCTAAATGCGCACTAGTCAAATCGCACATCGTTAAAACAACAATTACGATATTATCGCAGACGATATATATCGCACACCCCTAGTGGGACACTCCAATCAGACTGGGATCCCAAACTGTAGACGGCATGTTATTTTCTAATGGCACTGCAAACACTGCAAAGAATGATTTCAGACATGCACAGATTTACTGAGTCTTTTTACGTGTCTCTTCCACGTAGGTTTTAACTTCTCATCTTCGGGACGGGAGGATGTGGATGTGAGGACTCTGGGAAATGGTAAAACACAACAGAAACGGTGTATTTCCACACTCATTTGCTTCTGGTTTCTTTATATGTTACAGAATTGAGGTTTGTGTTGATGTGGTCATGTAATTGTCATAACGTATGTGTTGTTTGTGTGGTTTCTCAGGTCAACCGTTCGCTGTGGAGCTGCTGAACCCCCATCGAGCCAAATTCAACAGAAATGAAATCAAACAACTACAGGAGGTGCAAACGTTTACCCAAAGATAAAAATGTGCTGGAAATGTACTCACCCTCAGGCCATCCAAGACGTAGATGAGTTTGTTTCTTTGGAAAATGTAGCATTACATCACTTGTTCATCAGTGGATGCTCTGCAGTGAATGGGTGCCGTCAGAATGAGAGTCCAGACAGTTGATAAAAACATCACAATAATCCACAAGTAGCCCACACAACTTCAATCCATCAGTGAAGTGAAAAGCTGCATGTTTGTAGGAAACAAATCCATCATTAAGATGTTTTTAACTTCAAACCGTTGCTTCTGGCTAAAATATAAGTCCTCTGTTCAATATTATTGCATTCTCCAGCCTTTCGTCTCGTCTGAATCAGGTGAGAAATATGCACAGATCAAGCACGAGTGGAAACAGTCCAAAACCGTTCTAAACAAATAATGTTGGTAGATTTTGATGTGAGAGGAGAACAGATTGACTTTTAGACTGAAGGAAGCCTTTTTATGGATTATAGACTTGTATTTTGGCCAGAAGCAATATTTTAAAGGGGTCGTCGGATGCAAAGTTCACTTTTACATGTTGTTTGAACATAAATGTGTGTTGGCAGTGCGTACACAACCACCCTAAAATGATAAAAATCCACCCAGTGGTATTGTTTTAATCCATATAAATAATATCATATCAAGCCATTCTCAGCTTCTTGGCTGTGAGATATCACACAGACCCAGGCTCCTCCCACGACTGTTGACTGACACTAGCGTTTTACCTTAGACCCGCCCTGTGTGAGCTGTCATCAGTCCGCCATTGTTTCACCGCCGGAGCAGATGTAGACAAGAATGACACCGATTAAGCGATTGAGGTGTTCTGTTGTTGGATGTAATAATGAACATAGCTGTAGTAATTTACTCCCGACATCTGAGCCGCTGAAGACACAGTGGATTAGCTTTGTTTTTGAAAGGTATGCACCCCACGATCTACATAAATGCATCTTATGTTTGTGCGAATCATTCGTGATCACAGAAGAAGCGAGTATAAGGTTTTTTTATGAATCTTTGCAAATCGCCTTTCCTGCAAACGTTTACCCAAAGATAAAAATGTGCTGGAAATGTACTCACCCTCAGGCCATCCAAGACGTAGATGAGTTTGTTTCTTTGGAAAATGTAGCATTACATCACTTGTTCATCAGTGGATGCTCTGCAGTGAATGGGTGCCGTCAGAATGAGAGTCCAGACAGTTGATAAAAACATCACAATAATCCACAAGTAGCCCACACAACTTCAATCCATCAGTGAAGTGAAAAGCTGCATGTTTGTAGGAAACAAATCCATCATTAAGATGTTTTTAACTTCAAACCGTTGCTTCTGGCTAAAATATAAGTCCTCTGTTCAATATTATTGCATTCTCCAGCCTTTCGTCTCGTCTGAATCAGGTGAGAAATATGCACAGATCAAGCACGAGTGGAAACAGTCCAAAACCGTTCTAAACAAATAATGTTGGTAGATTTTGATGTGAGAGGAGAACAGATTGACTTTTAGACTGAAGGAAGCCTTTTTATGGATTATAGACTTGTATTTTGGCCAGAAGCAATATTTTAAAGGGGTCGTCGGATGCAAAGTTCACTTTTACATGTTGTTTGAACATAAATGTGTGTTGGCAGTGCGTACACAACCACCCTAAAATGATAAAAATCCACCCAGTGGTATTGTTTTAATCCATATAAATAATATCATATCAAGCCATTCTCAGCTTCTTGGCTGTGAGATATCACACAGACCCAGGCTCCTCCCACGACTGTTGACTGACACTAGCGTTTTACCTTAGACCCGCCCTGTGTGAGCTGTCATCAGTCCGCCATTGTTTCACCGCCGGAGCAGATGTAGACAAGAATGACACCGATTAAGCGATTGAGGTGTTCTGTTGTTGGATGTAATAATGAACATAGCTGTAGTAATTTACTCCCGACATCTGAGCCGCTGAAGACACAGTGGATTAGCTTTGTTTTTGAAAGGTATGCACCCCACGATCTACATAAATGCATCTTATGTTTGTGCGAATCATTCGTGATCACAGAAGAAGCGAGTATAAGGTTTTTTTATGAATCTTTGCAAATCGCCTTTCCTAATGTGCTAGTTAGCAAGTTCCGCGCCTAAAGTTTACAGTCTCTCAGAGAACAGCTCGTCACCCCCATAGACTGTGGTCACCCCACAGAAGAGAGGGGTGGGGTCAGCAGAGCTCATTAGCCTTTAAAGAGACATGCACAGAAACGGCTTGTGTGAACACAAATGATTTTGTCAGGGTAAAAAGGGTGTTGTTTTACACTACCATTGAGAAATTTTAACCAAAGTATGTGATAGACGTTTCAGTACGAATCATATCAACTTGTGGAAAATCGGCATCCGATGACCCCTTTAAATTTAAAATGCATTAATGATGGCCTGAGGGTGAGGAAAGTTTTAGCAAATTTTCTTTTTGGGTGAACTATTGGTTTAATTGTCAGTCACGTGCTCACAAAAATATTATATTGAAACCACAAACCTGCTCATGTGAATTTTGGCTCCTGTTACACACACACACACACACACACACACACACACACACACACACACACACACACACACACACACACACACATTAGTATTTTGACCTGGCTACATTTAAATACTTTAATTGTTACTTGTTTAGATTTCGGAAAAAATATTTAATATCTTGCCATTCTCAGCTTCTTGGCTGTGAGATATCACACAGACCCAGGCTCCTCCCACGACTGTTGACTGACACTAGCGTTTTACCTTAGACCCGCCCTGTGTGAGCTGTCATCAGTCCGCCATTGTTTCACCGCCGGAGCAGATGTAGACAAGAATGACACCGATTAAGCGATTGAGGTGTTCTGTTGTTGGATGTAATAATGAACATAGCTGTAGTAATTTACTCCCGACATCTGAGCCGCTGAAGACACAGTGGATTAGCTTTGTTTTTGAAAGGTATGCACCCCACGATCTACATAAATGCATCTTATGTTTGTGCGAATCATTCGTGATCACAGAAGAAGCGAGTATAAGGTTTTTTTATGAATCTTTGCAAATCGCCTTTCCTAATGTGCTAGTTAGCAAGTTCCGCGCCTAAAGTTTACAGTCTCTCAGAGAACAGCTCGTCACCCCCATAGACTGTGGTCACCCCACAGAAGAGAGGGGTGGGGTCAGCAGAGCTCATTAGCATTTAAAGAGACATGCACAGAAACGGCTTGTGTGAACACAAATGATTTTGTCAGGGTAAAAAGGGTGTTGTTTTACACTACCATTGAGAAATTTTAACCAAAGTATGTGATAGACGTTTCAGTACGAATCATATCAACTTGTGGAAAATCGGCATCCGATGACCCCTTTAAATTTAAAATGCATTAATGATGGCCTGAGGGTGAGGAAAGTTTTAGCAAATTTTCTTTTTGGGTGAACTATTGGTTTAATTGTCAGTCACGTGCTCACAAAAATATTATATTGAAACCACAAACCTGCTCATGTGAATTTTGGCTCCTGTTGTCTTCTGTCCCACAGAAAATCAACCAGTCGTCTGATAAAATTAGAGTGCGAGACCTACAGATCATTACCAGGTGTGTGTGTGTGTGTGTGTGTGTGTGTTGCATATAAGCACAGATATCCATTGATTGTCAAAGATCTATGTAAAAAAAAAAAAAAGCATTTTTAAGATGTGTGTTTATTTCTCCAGAGAAGCAACCAGCCGCATGAAAGAGGGTGAAGAGAAGAAGACGAAAACCTACAGCGCCTTCATCTGGACGCAGAAGGCCATCGACAGCACTGATCTGGAATTCCTAGCAAATATCAAGGTCTTGCCAAGCTTTTTGACCTGTTTGAGCTGGATGCATGAGAAGAGACGTGCTGATGACTGTGTGCGCGTGTTTAGGATCTGAGGATCGCTCAGAAGACTCCACTGAGAGTCCTGCATCGCCGGCCGCTGGCGGTCCGACAGAGACTCATCCACTCCATGAGCACCATTTACCTGGACAAACACCACTTCACCCTAAAGCTGTGCACACAGGCCGGCACGTATCCTTACAAAATACAACAAAATAACTCTTATTCTATGTGAATATATTGTAAAATGTAATTGATTCCGGTGATGCAGAGCTGAATTTTCAGCATCATTACTCCAGTCTTCACACACACATTAGTATTTTGACCTGGCTACATTTAAATACTTTAATTGTTACTTGTTTAGATTTCGGAAAAAATATTTAATATCTTTGTTAAAAATTACATCGGACACACCAAAGTTATGCTCAATGTAATAATGTAATATAAAAATATAAAAGAAAATGTTATATATATATATATATATATAGTACGGAAACAGTATTAAAATATAGAAATAAAAAAAAGAAGAGTATTACATCACAACTTTAATCTAGAACATACCACATGGAGCCACTGAGAAATCTGAACATTTTAATATAACTTAAAATAAATACTACCAAATGGCAATGCAAGTCCTCTACAGGCCACTTGCCCTAATGTTTTGGTATGAAAACAAATCAGGCAAACGACTAAAGGAAAGGTATAAAAAATAACGAGGGAGAGAGAGCACTTAATAAACGCGGCCGACAGCGTCCTTCATCCCAACATACGAAAATAAATACAACTAAATTACATCTATAGTACAAAAATACGCTGAAACCAAAAAAAAAAAAAAACCCCCAGACATAAAAAAAAAAAAAAAACCTCAGTCATCGGAACAACATTAGAAAATCTGCAGAGGCTTTCCCGTTAGCCGACTGAATGCGTCACGCCATGTGAAAATAACAACTGAAAGTTTAACGAACAATCACACACGCACTCATATCATTCGCTATGAAGAACCGCAACGAATACCGGCAGCTTCCAAAACGTTCACTGGATCAGGTAAAACAGGATGGGATTGAAACCATAGCAAGTCGTCTCTATGGAAACACCCACATGATAGACGTTCCTCCAATGATTCTGTCATTTTTCAATTCATATTTTTTCACTTTAGTCACACACGATAACGGTTGTGACGCGTAACAAACAGAAGTCATTGCATATGTACATCACACGCAGGAGCGCTGGGGGTCAAAGGTCAGGGGTCATTCACACTGCTATTGCATGGCTCAGTTGCACATATAATGAGTCTGTGATCTGACTTGGTATTGATTCCAAACGCAGACATCATAAGATTTCCACAGCTATGGAGACAGGATCATAACTTCTTTACGCAAGAACAAAAATAGTGGTAATGTAACAGTGACGGTAAAAAGAGCGAGAGGTTTGTATTTACATCTTCAGGAACAGTCCAACAGTAGGTTTTCTCTCTGTGTGGTGAGAAGTCATTTACCTGGACAAACACCACTTCACCCTAAAGCTGTGCACACAGGCCGGCACGTATCCTTACAAAATACAACAAAATAACTCTTATTCTATGTGAATATATTGTAAAATGTAATTGATTCCGGTGATGCAGAGCTGAATTTTCAGCATCATTACTCCAGTCTTCAGTGTCACATGATCCTTCAGAAATCATTCTAATATGCTGATTTTGATTATTATAAATGTTGAAAACAGTTGTGCTGCTTCATATTTTTGTGGAAATTGTTGCATTGGTTTCCCTTCACTTGCAAAACGCTGCAGTTACATTAAAGAGTTCGTGCACGGAGACTTTGGCCGCACGATACCCAACCTCTGCGACCTCATGAAAACTGACGCTGATATCCTAGAGCTGGACGTCGAGGTGCGTTTTATTTCATATGTAATATCAAGAACTGCTTTGGATGCATGATAAGTTTAGTAGCTCTTGGTGTCATCTCAAAGATTTTATCTTTCTGTCTGTGTGTTTCAGTCTGTTGACGTCGACTGGCCTCCTGCTCTTCCGGATTGACGTTTGGGATTTTGAGAATAGTTTTATGTATGTCAGGAATATATATTTCTGTCTTACAGTTCTTTGTTAGTTTGACTGTTATTTGGTTGAATTAAAGCAAATGGCACCGAATGCATTTTCTTTAATAAAACTGCCTAATTTAGTTTTTCTTTTTAATGCCATGTTCCTCTAGTAACAGACTAGCTGGTTTATTTTGATATTTGATTTTCATATAAAAAAAAAAAGATTTATGGATTTATTTCGGATTAAATTTATAGGTTTAAGTTTTAGGTTAAATCCTGCATATATAATGATATTACAGTTATAATAAAATATAAACAAAAACATATTAAGGCATATATTGAGGCTTCATTTATATTTAACATATAAAATTACATTTATAAACCCTTGCAGCTTCAAAATTGAAAGCAAAACTTTTTTTCTAAGAATGAGGTCAGTGGTTGATCGTCTCTCTCTGTGCTGCTGAGAGAGACACACACCTGTAGCTCTGTACAGTAAAGGTGAGCGCCGCCCAGCATGAGCCTTCACGCGTCTGTCCTGAACGCTTCTCGGGTCTGGAGAGCGTAGGGGCTTTATAAAGGGTCGCTTCAGCATGTCAGAGGGGAGGGGTTCAGGACAAAGCCATAAGAAGTCATATCCGGGCAGGTTTCACCACGTCGGTGGGCAGATTTGTGGGTGAATCCCACGAAAACATGCGCAGGTCGTATTTCACACCAAAAAGATAAAAATAAGAAATTAGAATTTAGATTAAAAAAATAGGGCTATTTTGATTTTTGCACATTATGTCATACATTTTCATTACCATAATGCACAAACAAGTTAATTAATACAAAGGTTTTACTTTGCAGTTTTTTTTTTAATTACCATTTTTGAAAAAAAAAAAAAAAAAAAAAAATTATGGATGGAAATTATTGATTTTTTGAACTTTTCACTATATATATGATAAAAATACTTTTAGAAAATGTATATTATTATTTGATTTATTTTGAAGTCAGAATAACAAATACCAACAGCATATCAATACTGGTAACACTTAACAATAAGGTCTCATTTGTTAACTTTAGTTAATTTACCAACTAATACTAACTTACCAACTAACTTAAATCTTTGTCAGTTAATAACAATTAATTGTTAGTTCACAGTGCATTAACTAATGTTAACAAAAATAATTTGTTAATTAAAAATGTACTGGTTAATGCTAAAATTAGGATGAACTAAGATGAATAAATGCTGTATAACTGTTATTCTTTGTTAAAGGCCCGTTCACACCAAGCACGATAACTATAAAGATAACGATAAAGATATCGTTCTAAAAATCGTTCTCAATATTAAAGAATAGCAGCGTCCACACCACAACTATAACGATAAAGGCACAGAGAAACGATATCGTTGGAATCACTTTCAGAATGATTTTTTCCAGCTGATGAACGATAAAACACTGACAGCCAATCAGAATCCATCCTGCTATAATGAGCTCAAGGATTTAAAGAGGCAGATGCACCTGCGCTTAGAATAAACAGACCATATCGTTCGCTGGTGTGGATGCTAATATCTTTATAGTTATCGTTCTTGGTGTGAACGGGGCTTTAGTTCACGTTAACTACTGTAATGTATTAATGTAAACAAATAAAACCATATTGTAAAGCGTTACCAAAACACCTAAATCTTTATTCTTTTTAAATAACATTTGAATGTTATTTAGATAAAATGTGAATAATATTTTATATAATTATTATTACATGATATTTCTGTATTTGCAGTGATGAGATTTTTGTTGCATTATGGCGATGAAAATGTTGTGGTGCAAAACATCTAAATGATACTAAAAATATGCTAAATTTTCCTCATGCAAAATATGAGTTTTTTTTTTTCTTTACGGCTTCACAGTGAAATACGACGCAGACATGCTCTTGGCGGGTTTCGTGAGATTCACACTTGTGCTCTGAATTGCCTGAGAGACCTTTACAATAACGGCAGTTTGTTGTATGGTTGTGTATTTGAACTGAAACCTTCATATCAGAGCGTGAGGACAAAACTAAAAGAGAAACGCAAATATTAACACTAGAGTCCATTTCCCCTACTTTCTCCGTTTTCATTATTTACCGAAAGCACGAACAAGGAACGAAACTCTTCAACGCCTCAGACAGAGGATGTGGGTGTGTGTGTGTGTGCTAAAAATGCAAGAACAAATTAAAATTCGTGAGCCTCACAGGAACAGATCTACTGCTGTGTCTAACTACATGTCTGTCTGTCTGATGAGATCCACACACATAAGGCAACATTTTTGGTTTGTTCCCCACAACGGCTCTTTTAAAGGAGTGCAAAACAAAAAACAAAAATGCTCCAGGTCAATACTGATCATACCACAACACCCCCCCCCAAAAAAAATGTCCATGATCTGTAAACAACAAGCTGAAAGTGAACAAGACTTTTTAATGTGGGTCGACCAGCTCAAGTCTCACCCAACTGTGCAAAACCCCTTTTAAGTCCCACAAAAAACTAACAGAAAGCAACAAAAACGACTCGCTATGACTTTCGGTAATTAAACGGAGAGGGGGGCTGTTTCTAGCACGGCTACGTGGGGCTCCTTAAACGGCGTTATTTGATGACATCACTCCCGCCCGCTGGCCGAATACGAGAATTGTGGGAAATGTGGTCTCCGTTCGCTATCGGCCGAGTCCATCCCATCCTCGTCGTCTGCGGGGGAGGAAGAGAGAGGGAAATGTTACGTTACGCACAGACGGACGATTGAATTTTCTACCGCTCTCCGCATTCTATCGGAATTTCCTAGCGATAAGCGGCGTACTGATTTTCACAGTGATACGCTCCATGCGCATTTTCATTGTGTACCGACTGGAACTTCCTCTTCCTGTGGCACGAGGAGCCAGTCTACAGGAAGAGAGAGAGTGAGAGAGAGAGAGAGACGGAGGGAAACGGCACACTCACACTTCTCTGGAGGGGTGATGGTGATGGTCTGCGCCGTGAACTCCTCGTCGAAATACCTGGTGTCCGTCTCAGATGAGACCTGCGGCATGAACGGCGGTACCAGCTGGACAAGAGACGAGACGGAGACAGAGAGCAGCTTATTATACATAATCACGCACAAATTAAATGTGCTTTAACAAAAATACACTATGGGGTTGGTCGTTTTTTAAATGTTTTTGAAAGAAGTCTCTTCTGCTCACCAAGGCTACATTTATTTGATCAAAATACAGTAAAAACAGGAATATTGTGAAATATTACAATTTAAATTTTATATAAATGCTGCTTACTATTTTTTTGGAACCTGTGATATTTTTTTTCTTTGAGTCTTTGATGAATAAAAAGTTAAAAAGAACAGCATTTATTCAAAATGGAAATCTTTTCTAACAATATAAGTTTTTACCATCACTTTTTATCCATTTAATAAACCCTTGCTGAATAAAAGTATTAATTTCTTTAAAAAAAAAAAAGAAAGAAAAAATTTACTGACCCCAACGTTTTGATTAGTAGTGTATATTGTAACACTGAATAAACATTGTTCTTTTTAACTTTTGTATTTATCAAAGAATCCTGAAAAAAGTATCACAGGTCACAAAAAAGATTAAGCAGCACAACTGTTTCCAACATAGATTATAAATCAGCATATTAGAATCTGAAGGATCATGTGACACTAAAGACTGGAGTAATGATGCTGAAAATTCAGCTTTGCTTCACAGGAATAAATTATATTTTAAAATATATTAAAATAGAAATCTGTTATTTTAAATTGCAATAATATTTCACAAAATTCATTTTTTTTTGTATTTTTGATCAAATAGATACAGCCTTTATGAGCATAAGAAACTTCTTTAAAAAACATTAAAAATCTTACTGATCCCAAACTTTTGAACGGCAGTGTATTATATATATATATATATATATACAGTGGGTACGGAAAGTATTCAGACCCCCTTAAATTTTTCACTCTTTGTTATATTGCAGCCATTTGCTAAAATCATTTAAGTTAATTTTTTTTCCTCATTAATGTACACACAGCACCCCATATTGACAGAAAAACAGAATCGTTGACATTTTTGCAGATTTATTAAAAAAGAAAAACTGAAATATCACATGGTCCTAAGTATTCAGACCCTTTGCTCAGTATTTAGTAGAAGCACCCTTTTGAAGTGAAAAATTTAAGGGGGTCTGAATACTTTCCGTACCCACTGTATATATATATATATATATATATATAGTAAAATTTAATTTATTGCTGTGATCAAAGCTGAATTTTCAGCATCATTACTCCAGTCTTCAGTGTCACATGATCCTTCAGAAATCATTCTAATATAGGGCTGTAAAAAAAAATTCGAATTTAAAATATTTGTCGAATTTAAAATATAAATCCACATTCGACTGCAAAAACGTTGCATTTGAATTTTAGGTGTGCGTCAGGCAGCCTTATCAGTGGCACACGAGATGCGATGACGATGTAGGTGTCATTGCATTTTAATGCTTTTTTAGCCTGTCCAGTTGAACCCACTGATGCGGCGCTGCTACGTTGTTTATTCAAAATATTGCGGAAAAAGAGAGCATCAATGCGGAGATGATGTTGTTTACGTCAAAACTGAAACCAAGCCGTTCACACAGAACGCATATTTATCGCATTTTCTAGAGGGACGTCTATCACCGTTGCACTCGCGTCTCGCACAAGAGAGCCACATGTTTAGAAAGCCATGTAAAATTAATGCAAGTTCAACTTTTAAAAAATATGTCTCGAGACTTTATGGCGGTTTTTCCCCATCCCACTGCATCTCATGTTTTTAAATGAAAAAGTACTCTTTGTGATTGGTTTTCGGTCCTTTGTATTAAACTATACATACATGCATGATGCTGTTTTGTTTCTAATTGTTTATTTAATTAATTATATATGATTTATAAACATTAATTTAAACATTATGCACTTTTTTCAAAGGTAGTCGTGTTATTTTATTGCTTTGAAGAAATGTGCATTAGTAATATTTTGCTGATTGCGCCCTCTTGTGCCCTCAAGAGAGAAACCAAAAGCTTTTTTTTCCACCTATATGAAATTATGTCTTTTAAATTTGAATATTGATAATATTTAAATACAAAATTCGAATTTAGTTTTTCAGCCATTTTGACAGCCCCACTCTAATATAATGATTTGATGGTCAAGAAACATTTCTGATTATTATCCGTGTTAAAAAAAGGAATTCATATTTTTGTGGAAACTGTGATATATTGTTATTTTCAGGATTCTCTGATGAATAGAAAATACATTTATTTGAGACAGAAATCTTATGTAACATTATAATGGTCTTTAGTATTAATTAATTTAGTATTCATTTCTTTCAAATAATTCTTACTGACCCCAGACTCCTAAACGATAGTGTTACGTTTCTGCTTTCGAACTCGAAAATGTCTCGCCCCATTGTAAGTACACTTATACCTTTTTGTCATAGACGTGCTGCCAGTGCAGCGTAGTGAAGAAACTGTGCCTCATGATTTCCTTTGCATCATCCGGGCCTCCTCCGAGCCTTCAGAGAATAAACCGCAGAATAATATTCACTCAGGTCTCACATGATACACAAACAGTTTTAATCTGGTGCTCTCATACTGAAATGATGATGATGATGATGTCAATAGTTGTTAGTAGAAAACTAACACACCCAGAAAGGCTTTGGATCACACATTCACACACCGACCTCTTATTGGGGTCTTTGATGAGTAATCCAGACAGTAAAGACTTGGCGTCTGCAGAGAGGGTTCTGGGAAACTTGATCTCCTCCATCAGAATCAGTTCAAACAGCTTCTCATGGTCCTGAAGACAGTACAGAAATTTAGGTCACAAAAGATTTATATTTCTACATGCTGTTCTTTTGAACTTTCTATTCATCAGTGAATACTAAAAAATGTATTACAGCAAATCAGCATATTAGAATGATTTCTGAAGAATCACGTGACACTGAAGACTGGAGTAATGATGCTGAAAACTCAGCTTTGATCACAGAAATAAATTATACTTTAGCGTATATTCACAAAGAAAACAGTTATTTTAAATTGTAATAATATTTCACAATATTACTGTTTATACTGTATTTTTGATCAAATAAATGCAGCCTTGGTGAGCAAAAGAGGCTTTTAAAAGCATTTAAAAAAATCCTACAGATGTTTATTATAGTGTTGTTAGTGTTAGAGTGAGTCATACCTGATTATAAAAGGGAAGGCGTCCACACATCATCTCATACATAACGACTCCCAGACCCCACCAGTCCACCGCTCTCCCATAATCATTGTCCTCCAATACCTGATCAATAAAACCAGTGCACGCAGATACCTGATCAATCATACCAAAACTACAACACATTGTGCTCATCAATAACGTCACATCATTCTCAAACGCCTGATCAATAACCAATACATCACTCGCCTGCACACCTTCATCAAGAGACGCAGCAATAAGTCATTCTAATTTCACCTCCAACAAATGCTATACCCAATAACACTTGATTAACAATCACATCACATTATTTTATAATACCTTACATAAACCTCATCAATATCTTCCAGTTCTTCATTAATAATTATATTAGTCTCTAATAATCAAGCAAAATCACATGAATATCCTCCAATCCTTCATTAATAACTATATTAGTCTCCAATAACAGATCAAAAATCATATTAATATTATCCAATTCCACATCAATTATATTAGCCTCTAATAATCAAACACAATCACATGAATGTCTTCCGATTCTTTATTAATAATTATATTAGCCTCTGATATCCTATCAAAAAAAAATCACTAAAATATCAATTCATTAATTAATTCATAATTATATTAGTTTCTAATAATCAATTTTTAAAAAATCACATGAACATCCTCCAATCCTTCATTAATAACTATATTAGTCTCCAATAACAGATCAAAAATCATATTAATATTATCCAATTCCACATCAATTATATCAGTCTCTAATAATCAAACAAAATCACATGAATGTCTTCCAATTCTTTATTAATAATTATATTAGCCTCCGATATCCTATCAAAAATGACAAAAATATCTCCCAATTCATTAATAATTATATTAGTCTCTAATAAGAGATTTAAAAAAAAAGTCACATGAATATCCTCCAATTATTTATTAATAATTATATTAGCATCCAATATCCTATCAAAAAATAAAAATCACAAAAATATCTCCCAATTCATTAATGATTATATTAGTCTCTAATAATCGATATAATAAAAAAAATCACATGAATATCTCTAATAATTCTATTAGTCTCTAAATGTCCTGCACAAAGTCAGAAATCTCGTCCGAATTTTTTCGCACGTTAAGAAATAAATACGACCTCACATTGTGTCAATCACATTTACACACTGCCTCCGAAACTTTTGTCCGTCATAAAAAAAATTTGGATCAGGTTTGATTTTCTGCGTTTTCGCATCCGTAGCAAGCATTGTGATAGGAAAGGATGACGAAAATGAAAAAAAAAACAAAAAAAACGCATATGAAAATCAAGGACCTTAATAATCAATCAAAATCACATATCCTCCAATTCTTCATTAACAATAATATTATCCTCCATTAACTGATCAAAAACCACCTCCAATATCTTCCCATTCTTCATCAATAATGCCATTATCCTCCAATACCAGCTCCAAAAATATGGACATATCTGATCCATGATCAGTCTCTGACAGCTGAGTTATTATCCTCAGATACCTGACGGCTGATCCAGAAACAGTTATATTATCTCTCAAAACCTGATCAATAATGTAAAATTGTCTCTGAGTGCTTGATTAATTACTACTGGCAGTCATTTGCAGACTTTCCTCCAATACCAACATCAATAATCAATCATTATTGCAGCATCAGTAGATGCAACCTGGATAAATGACTCCAATGATGGAAAAACAGCCTGACATATGATTCCATCACACAGTTATGATCATGACATCAGCACGAGTCGTCGGCGTTACAGCATCCATATGCAACACCACGGTTGATTATACATGCTGTACTTTATGCGATTATTAAAATGGAGCTTAAACAGCCAGCGGGTAACTGTTACGTTCCCTCTATTTTTACCCGTGAGCTGCTCAGTCTTGTCTTGTCTACAGCCTGCTGTTTGTGTCTATTTCTGTGCGGACACTAGCTAAAGTGTGACCCTGTTCTGGCTGTGACAGACGGAGATTAAACAGTCCTCTATATTAAACTGAACCCAGCGTGTGTGCATTTAAAGAGATAAATCATCCTGTACCTCAGGGGCCAGATACTCCGGGGTCCCGCAGAACGTTTTCATGGTGGCCGTGTCTGTGATGCCCTCCTTACACAGGCCGAAATCAGTGATCTTTATGTGACCGTCCTTATCCAACATCAGGTTTTCCAGCTGGAATAACACACACCGATCACAGACACATCTTACGGTCAGCTGATAATGGCAAAAATTGAGGTTCATAGGATGAAAATGTTGATATTAGTCTGTGTGCTCTGTTCAGTGTTCACCTTTAGGTCACGGTAAACAATCTTCGCAGAGTGCAAGTAATCCAACGCAGAAACGATCTCAGCGCCGTAGAAACGGGTTCTATCCTCCGAAAATACACGCTCTCTCGACAAATGAAAAAACAGCTGCGATGACAATTAAAAAGAGGAATATTCAGAACTCACAAATCCAAATGTGCAGCACACCCACACACACTGAGAAAGAAACATGATAGAAGGATTAGGAAGTTGGAAGGAAATTTTAAAGAAAGAAAAATTGTGAAAATGTTTTAAATGAAGTTTGAAATATGCAGAGAAGGGTTAACACAACAGTTTGGAAACGGTTTGAAAGGTGGAAAGAAATTTGAAATTTTAAGTACAAAGGTTAGAGAGAAATTTCAAAATAAGGTTGAAATGAGAGTTCAAAAGAAGGTTAGAAGATCAAAAGGACATTTCACAAGCTTCAAAATGTTTGTAAGAGAAGTTGTAAAAATGTGTACGTTTCGAAAATGTCCAGAAAGAAATTCAAAATTTGGAAAGACAGTCTGAAAGAAATTTTTGAAAGCTCGAAGGAAATTTTAGAAAAGTTAGAAAGTTCAAAAGAAAGTTTTTAAAAAGTAAGTTTAAAAGAAGGTTAGAATGTTGGAGGGAAATTTTGGAGTTTGAAAATGTTCGGAAGAAAAGAAAGAAAATTCTAGATTTGAAAAAGTAATTTGTACATTTGAAATGGTTTGCAAATTTGTTCAACATTTTGAAAAAAGGTTTGAAAGAAAGACCAAAAAAGTAGGGCTGGGTTTTGACACAAATTTCACGATTCGATTCGATTCAATATCGATTATTTTGGATAAATATCAGGTACAGTACATACCAAATTTTCTCAAGGGAAAAAAAAAATCTCTCAACCAATGCTGTAAAATATTCATGAGAGTCAGTTGGTACTACATTACTATAATATTGAAGGTTAAAATTGACTGATTTGTT
>NW_015546115.1:979827-987459 GCF_001515605.1 Sinocyclocheilus anshuiensis | reverse complement strand
TGTACTCTTTCTTTTAACTTGCCTTCGGATGTTTAGTCATGTTTATTTTGTGCTGAAACTGGTATTAAAGTGGAGGTGATGATCAGTTCACGTCTGTTGAACTGAGGCGCTACAGCAATCTGTTCACTCCACATTAAACAGCGCCAAAACGGCATTTATCATTTGAATACTGAAATACAATGGACAGAATTTGAAATCTGAGACTTTGTTTCATATTAAAAGTACAAAGCACAATGCTTATTGCGATGTATTGTATGGGAAGTGCCCCTCAATGTTCTGTCCATTAACTGAAAACAGGCTAGAATAATCGATTCTTGAGATGTAAGAATCGATATATTCTGTTACACCAAATAATGATCTTTAAAATAGCATCATATGACCCCTTTAATATAGACTGTCTGTCTCATTAACGTTGATCAAAAAAGAAAAGAAAAGAGGAAATCATTCGCTGCTTGATTGAACTGCTTTTGCAGTTTTAATAATCAAATTTTTTTAATAAACACACTGCTTATTCTGACGTGTACATATTAAAATATATAAAAGAATAAGGGAGCATATTAAATTTGATTGTGTTTTCAATGAGTAAAAAATTCTTACTGACAAATGGGCATAACCTAGGATAGTAGCACATTTTAACAATGTAAAATGACAACTAATTAGTATTTGGGGTGAAAGTAATTAGTCCTTTAATATGTCATAAATTGATTTTTGTTGTAAATATGCCTGACAAGATTGTTACACTGAATGACATTTTAGTGGGTCTCTTCTGTAAATCAGGGAAAATGTATGATATTTATTTTTTGCTCAGAAAAACAAAAACAAAAAAATACAATTACATTAAACAGAAAACTTTTTAATTTTAAAATTTTTATTTTTTTGGAAAAACAACAATTTAAAGCAGCATTGTTTTTATGCTTAAATCCTTGTTCGTCTTTGACCCATGAGCATACGTGATACACTTGTTTCTTTCTTATATTTGTTTATTTTTTGCATCGGTTCTTATTTATAACAAAGATAAAATAAAAAATAGCCATATTGTGATTATTAATCTAGTAATGACTATTAAGAAAAGAAGTGGGGGAAAAGATGTTCCAAAGTGATTTTGCTTTGGAACCTTCAGAAAACTTTAAATCAGTTTTTCTCTAATTTGACTTTGCTGACTCAATGACTTCAAGCAGGTGTAGCTCAGTCATTTTTCGTCCAATTCAGAAATTAAAATAAAATAAAAATAACCGATTTTTGAATTATCATTATTATTATTTATTCACTTTTTAACGCCATGCCAGCATCAAGGCTATTTTCATGGCGATCTCTGAATAAATTATACAAGGTATACAATTAACAAAAGGTTCTAAAAGACATTTCAAATCTACACTAGACAAAAATTCAAAAAAACATTCAGGTGATACATTTTGAAATAAATCAGTTAAACACACCTCTGAATAAAACCGTTGTCTATTTACATTAAAAACAGTACAATCCAATAAAATATGCTTACTCGTTTTTGAAAGTTTGCTCATTGTGACCAAGCGGCAACCTCCCGCTCTCTCTCGTGAAGCCAACAAGGAAGTGACTTAAACTGTAATTCATCAATCCCATAGACTCCCCATGTTAAAATGCCCAACTTTACAGCAGAAAAAAACATGTTTACAGCCTGGTTCAAAAAATGATTTTGGTCTATATAGCTAATTTTGCCCTTCATGACAACTGTGAGGGGGGTGAATTTTTTTATAACTCATCCGTTTAAATTATATTAAGCCTTAAAGTCCTGCATAATTAAGGGCGTGGCCACTTGAGTGACAGGTGGATTGCCGCTGCTGTCACCACCGTCGACCTAGGTGGGCGTGGCTTCAGCAACCTACTCCCGCCTCTTTGCCCATTTTCGATATTCGATTGTCCTATTTTGATTTTTACTAAAGCTGCTAGTGCATGTTAAACATAATTTGATTTGGGCGTGTGGTACCTCTCGTCAGGCGTGTCCACGTGAAACGTGCGCTCGATCACAGTGGTCCACTGCAGACACCTGATGATGAAGGTGTTGGGCTTCGGTCTCTCCGTCTTCATCAGCTGACACTCTGAGCAATGAGGAGGATGCACGTTGAATAATGGAATTCATGCATGTGCAATAAAGATGTCATCATCTCAAATTACAGCGGCAGACTCGTGTTGATGACGTCAGCACGTGACGCTCTAATTAATTCAGTTGGAATGAAGTGAATCATGGATCTGGAGAACAGTAACACTGACCTGATGGGTTTACCAAGAACACCACACACTGATATCATACATTTAAAAAGCGCAGGGCAAATAAACTAAAAAATGTAAATAAATAATTTATCTCAAAACACTGGTAGAAAATCTTGAGGTTGATCACTCGTTATTTATTTTATTCTGACAGAAAACATACACTAGAAGTAAATATTTTCCTTGATTTTTCATATATTTCCCCCCCCCCACAGTATTAATGGGTCATTATAAAGCAGTGTTATTTTAGTATCACTGAGATACTATTAAAGTTTTGAATTCGTTTTTTTTTTTAGCTATTAAATTTGAGTAATTTTTGTGTTTTTGACATTTTTATTAGTTTTTGTTTTTTATGTTTATATATTTTTATAAATTTTTATTTATCAGTTAAAATTTTAGTACATAATGTTAAACTAAATGAAAATGAGAACGTTCTTATGGCAAACAGCTTAAATAAGTTTCATTTTGGTTCAAGTTTATTTAATTTTTCATGTATTTGTTCATTTTGGATTAATTTTATTCAATTTATTTTTTGTGAAATTTATTTTAATTTTACTTCATTTTTTTTTATAGCTTTATTTAGTTATTGTATTTTAAGTTTATTTTACTTTTCATGTATTTTTTCCATCTTGGTTTAGTTTTATTCAATTTCTTTGTGTTATTTTGTACTTCATTTTTTATGGTTTTATTTGCAGTTAACGACAATAACCCTGTTTAAAATGAATGAAAGAGACTCACTGGCCACAGAGAAGTTGTTGAGTGGATAAGCCAGATCTGCATCTTGCGGCTTCTCTTTATATCCAATAAACGACCCATCCATCTTTAACAGGAAGTACCGCGGTCTCCAGTTCTTAATGTATTCACCTGCAAAACCAATAAAACCCCCACACGATCAAGCACACAGAAAAACACTAACACATGCAATACTCACAGACACAGCAGCATAACACAATCAACAAATGAAAACACTAGAGCCCGACCGATATGGGTTTTTTGGGGCCGATACCGATATTAGGGAGTAAAAAAAGGCCTATATCAATATATCGGCCGATATTCTTTGTGCATATTGTAGCACAGTACCAGCCAAAAGTTTGGACACTTTCCCATTCGTGTGTCCACACATTTGACTGGTACTATATATAGAATACAGTATATACATAAACAGAATATATATACATAAACACATTATTTGCAGTGATCACTCAGATGTGGTGATCAAACACTTATAATGATGTGACAGAGATACGTAATGGAAGCAGGGCATTTATTAACAATTTAACAATAAACATTATTATCCAAAATGAGTCTGACATCAGTGCACTGAACAGTAAAGTTGAAGTTTATTCAACTTTAATTAAATTAAATTCTATTCAACTTTATTCCGTTAAAGTTTATTTCACTTCGGAACATTCATTCACAGATAATATCATGTGAAGTCCACTTCGCAGGGCACTTACGGTCGAATAAGACAACGCTTGAATGCTGCTGCCTGAAGAAGTCCTTGCTGAAGTGAAAGTGTTGACTGGTGTCACTATCTCGCGAACGCACTGGCGAATCCGCACCAAATTCGGGGGATCCCTTCAGCTCTAGGAGCCCTCTCGAACGCCACCCTCCACGAGTGGTCTCATTCGAAAGCGGGCCTCTAGACGTACACTCGATTCGCGTTCGAGAGGGTTCCTCGAGCTGAAGGGATCCCCCGAATTTGGTGCGGATTCGCCAGTGCGTTCGCGAGATAGTGACACCAGTCAACACTTTCACTTCTTTCAAGCATTTTATCTGCGTTATATGTTCTGTAAAAAAAATGTTCATATCGGCGGCATATTCGCAGAGACCTATATATCGGCAACAGGCTCATATCGGCCGATAATATCGGCAAAACGATATATCGGTCGGGCTCTAGAAAACACACTCATTAATACATCAATATTTCAGTGCTGTTGTTTCTCACCTCTCTTCTGCACCCATCCCTCTTTCACTACGTTCTGGTCGTTCATGTTGGCTCCGAGGTCAGAGTTCAAGGGTCAGTCCAGTGCTCGACTTCCTCTCTCGCTCTCCCTTACGGCCGTCTCGCTCTGCTCTCCTGTTCTCTCACACTCTTCCTCTCACTTTCTCTGCCACGTTGTGATGTAACGTCTCAGCCTCCTCCTTCACTTTCTCTCTCGCGACCCTTCAGACACTCCAGTGGTGACTCAGCCTGCAAGGAAACAACAAAGGAGAGAAAACACACACACACACACACACACATGGGTCATTCTCTTCCGCTTCTCCCCCTCTCCCACACACACACTTCCATGAGAAATAAAGTTATTGTTAGGAGCAGGGAAACATTTGCCGCCCCTTCCCGTGGCCTTCTCTTCCTCTCTTACACTGGATGCTGAAGCTATGCATGACTCTAAACACAGCCCTGTTTTTGTCTACCTCTTCTCTGGATTATGAGGCTTTAGAACCTTGGAATTCATCTTAGAACCACATAATCAAACGCAGAATCTTAGAACCAGCTCAGAATCAACCTTGATATACTACAACCGATCAAACAACCCGATGGCATTAGAATCAACACTGGAACCTCAGAATCAATCTTAGAACCTCTTCAAATTTTGAATTTTATAAGAAAACGTCCAGTAGAACCCCTTAATAAATCAACTCTTGGAATCATCTCAGTATAAACTCTTAAATAGTACTAAAATAAAAATTAGAATCCTATCCAAAATTTGAATTTTACAGTAACTTTAAAAACTATGACTCACTCTTAGAATCTTTAGAATAATATCATTTAAAATGTATACCCTGGAAATCAACCTGACAGTTATCTTAAAATAAAATTTTTGTCATTTTTTGCCTAGTATCATTTTAGAATTTATTTAAAAATCAACCTTAAAATCTCACAAATCACCTTTACAACCTTAGAACCAATCTTGGATTTCTACAATCAATCTTAGAAGAAACTAAAACAACATAAGAGCCTAAAATGTGCCTTAAAACCATCTGAGAATGAACCTAAGAAATCAGAATTTTACAAGGAATCTTAGAACCCTATGAACAATAGAATATTTTAATCTTAGAACCATCTCAGAATCAACTGCTGAACCCTGGAGTGATGAAATTAATATTAGAACACTGGAAAATTAAAAAAAAAACAAAACACAGAAAATCAAATTAGAATTAGAATTCTAATACAATCAGAATTTTACAAAAAGTAGACTTCACTTTCAGTCAAGAATCATCTTAGAATCTTACATCCTTGGAATCAAACATTTCACTTCATTACCTCAGAACTTCCAAATCAGCCTTGCAATGATCTTAAAATCACTTAAAATATTAGACCTTTATCATTTTTTTTTTTTTATTTAGCATCATCTTGGAATCAAACATGATTCCATGACAACAAAATGGCTTCCTGCACATTGATTACACCACACAGATTTTGTTTTTATTAAATATTAATAACATTTTAAAACAAAATTAATTATTTTTAAAGAAATTACAATAAAATATAACAAAATTAGCTTTTTTTCTATTGCTTTTTTCACAGTTTCACCACAAAGACCTTTTTGACTTCAAATCAAGAAAACATCAAAATTATTTTAAATTCAGAAATTAAAAACATATTCCTTACCAAAGAGGCTCATTTTGACACACGTCGAATAAAACAGATGCATAATTCCCGTCGTTAGAATAAACGAGATGTCTAAAGAACAGAAGCCACCCAAACCAATGTCAACAAAAACAATGGCGGACACGGTTGGGCATCACACACACACACACACACACACACACACACACACACAGATGTGACAGCAATTAACACGACAAATCACAATAACCACAATGAAACAGCGGCTTTTGTGTCATATTGAGCAGCTGTTATATAATCCATCGCCATCATAATAAATCCATACAGCGGACTGACAGCGCGCCACGAACAAGCACAAGCGTGCCAATGAACATTAATGAATGTTTGTTCAAAAACACGGCTGTGATAACAATACAAACACACATGCATTTAGACCAGAGGATGTGAATTGCACGCGCTCTTATTTTCTATTTGTCCGAAATGCGTAAAATGGTGGACGCGCATCAATAGTACCACGCAGGATGTGGTTTGAATGTGTTTATAATGTACATTTCTATCAAAATAGCGCTCGATGTGTAAATAAGCGCTTGTTATGTCCAGCAGCATCACGGGCAAGGCCGAGGAGCATCCCCACCCGGCGGCGGCCAGTGATGCTCCAGCGCGGATGCTCGGCCTTGTCCGTGATGCTGCTCGCTGATGGAGGTAACATAAACAACGCGAAGCACGCAGTACGTTACCTGGCAGACGCTCCGCCAGACGGTGGGATCGGATCCACGCCAGCCCGGTGTGAGACAAACCCAAACACGCACGCTGCTGCTGCTGCTGCCGCCGCCGCCGGTCGGTCATGAGGAGCACGGAGGCACGCGCGCCCGTGATGTGGCCATCATCTCCGTTACCCCGGTGAACCGAATGACCCTGGATGAATGATGGCGTAACCCGAAGCAGAAAGCGCGATGACGGCGCACCCCGTCTCCAGCACGCTAATTTCCCGAAGCCTACTACGGCGAAGGCCCGCTTCTTAATTTTAATGAGGCAAGTGTCGGCATTGGAGGGTCAGCGGGAGACGTTAGTGGGAGCTCATTAATATTCATGAGATAAACCTTACGCGTTTTTTGAAATTCAGATTGAACAAATAAGCTTTCCATTGATGTATGGTTTGTTAGGATTGGACAACATTTGGCCGAGATACTGTTTGAAAATCTGGAATCTGAGGGTGCAAAAAAAATAAAAATACTGAGAAAATCGTCTTTAAAGGTGGGGTAAGCGATTTCTGGTAGCCAATGTTGACATTTGAAATCACCAAAACAAACACGCCCCTACCCCAAAAGGGTCTCGCCCCTATTTTGATAGCTCCGCCCCACACATACGTACGCAACCCAGGCAACGATTAGTTCTGTGAAACAAAGCAAAACCAATGTTACACCGTGTCTACACCGGACGCGAGTGGCACGGCGCGACAAAATACTATAGAACTCATAATCAGTGATGCTGTCTACACCATAGATATATATACATATCTATGGCCTACACTGGATGCGGCGCAGCACGAAAAATCCCCGACAGAAAACTGCTGCTGCGTTCTATTCATGACGTATTGATACAAATTTCAAATGATTTTCAACGCTCGCTTTGTCGCGTCCAGTGTATTAGACAGACTTTAGCTGTTGCGGCACAGACACGGTGTTACTCACCTATCGAGAAGAAACAAAGCAACCTCGGCATCCGATCGCAGGCCTTCCGCTCCTTGAGTTCTCTCCAGCGTTGGAAAGCTGATCCGATATTTACACGGGTCCTACTTCTTGCCTTAAGCCTTC
>NW_015546115.1:975212-979803 GCF_001515605.1 Sinocyclocheilus anshuiensis | reverse complement strand
ATGACGTATTGACACAAATTTCAAATGATTTTCAACGCTCGCTTTGTCGCGTCCAGTGTATTAGACAGACTTTAGCTGTTGCGGCACAGACACGGTGTTACTCACCTATCGAGAAGAAACAAAGCAACCTCGGCGTCCGATCGCAGGCCTTCCGCTCCTTGAGTTCTCTCCAGCACTGGAAAGCTGATTCGATATTTACACGGGTCCTACTTCTTGCCTTAAGCCTTCGTTTGTTCAGCAGACGGTTTCCTCTTTTGTTTTTTATCCGCCATCTCTATCTTTCCGTCACTCGGCTCAGCTAATGTCCGTCCTGTGCACTGAACTCTCTCTCCTCCACATCATGAGTAGACACGCCCCTTACTGCTGATTGGCTACAAGTTTGTTTTGCTATTCGGCCCGAATCAGTTTTCTAAAGCGTTTTTGAAAAATCGCTTACCCCACCTTTAAAGTTGTCCAAATTAAGTTATTAGCAATGCATACTACTAATCAAAAATTAAGTTTTCATATATTTACGGTAGGAAAAGATATTTTCATGGAACATGATCTACTTAATATTCTAATGATTTTGGCATAACAGAAAAATCGATAATTTTGACCCATACAGTGTATTTTTGGCTATTGCTATAAATATACCTGTGCTACTTAAGACTGCTTTTGTGCTCCAGGGTCACATATAATGAAAAATATAAATAAATGTTATATGAATAATATAATATTTTAATAGAAATATTATATAAGTATAAAATAAATACAAAAGTAATACTGTACAATCTAAAAAAAAATAAATAAATGTTTGGAGACAGAACATTTTATTTTATGTACAACGTCAGCGAGAACTGCATACATGCATTTTTATTGGCAAATTTTAGTATACATAAATGCAAGTACGGTGATTATAAACCATTATTTCTAATTTTGAAATCAGAAGTTAAACAATACCTAATATCTATTTATAATCTGATATACAAGAACGCTGTTAAGTGTATTAATGCATGTAAACATTTCCATGTTTTTATTTAAATTTGTCTTTTTTTCTTTTTCTTTTTTTACATTTCATTGTAATTTTGTATCTTTCTTTCCTTGTCTTCACCCCCTGGCTAATGTAATATATTGCATGTGAATGATTCAAAAAATAAAATGTGAATGAAAAAAAAAACATGTATTTTTTTTATTAATGTTGTATGCACATTAACGTAAATAATGGAGAACTGAGAAAGAGAAACAGAAAGAAACAGAAAGAGCTTTATATACCAATTTACTATATATAATGAATACAATTTAATATAAATGATATAATATTGTTATATAAATACAAAATAAAACTTCACGGTCTAATAGAAAAATAAATAAAAATGTTTGGAGACAGAACATTTTATTTTATGTACAAGAATATTAATAATTGTATAATATATGCTTTTTCTTTTTTGTTACCCATGGATATAAGCTTTATCGCTGTAAGGTTTATTAATATTTTTAAAAAATCCCATTGCGGGTTTCCAAACAACGCCTGCAGGAGCTAATTAATATTAGCCTTGTAATAATAAACCAAGCCTTGTCATTGGGTGGTCGGCTAGCAACGTCAGCCTGCGCTTATTAATATCAATGAGCTGAACCTTCGCAATAGTAGGATTTGTAGTTTCGTCTCCAGCACCAGCCATTCAGCCGCTGCCAGTGGGACGGAGGAGGAACCCTCTCGAGGTCACACCGGGACCCGTTTTTACCGGACGCCCCCCCGCCCCGTCCTCCTCCTCTTCCTGGCTTTGTCGCTCCCCAGGCTTTTGTTGGTCTCGCTACATATGAATGATAAATGCTTTATGGACCTCCCACCGACCGAAAAGAGGCCTCATATTCACATACAGCACCAGAAATCACTTATTATGCGTCAAATGATAATAAAAGCACCAGCTGCAGTGAGTTTCCCCGCCTCTATCCCGGGACAGATTGAGGATTTGGGGCCCTTTGTCTTATTTAATGAATGCAGAAATGCTATACACAAAACAAAGGACACAAGAATAATAATAGGCTACTACTAAGACTCAAACTACCCTTTGAACAACAACCTCTAGTCTATCAAAGTCACAAACTTGGGGAATAATTTGTATAAACTTATTCCATGCATCTTTTGATTAGACGACAAAGAGTGTATAGTTTATAAGGACTTCACATATAAGGTTGCAGGATGTCTCCCTCTAATGTTCAAAACATAAAACTGAAGCTTCATAATAAAACGTGACAAATACAGTTTTATACATTTATATAAAAAAATATTATTCAATTATTAAAATTACACCACATTATTATTATTATTATTATTACTATTATTATTTGTAAGTTTACATTCAAATAAATAAATAAAAATTAAATAAAAATAAATGCAATTAATATATATATTAATTATATGTATGAATTAATTTCTAAATTATATAATATATAATATATAAATTAAAATTATTATTAAAATATTACTAATATTTTTATTTCACATTAATACATTTATTAAATGTTTTATATTTAAATATATTATTATTATTATTATTATTAAATTCAATGTATTTTTAATTATGTTTTTTTTTTTTTTTTTATGTAAGAAAGGTAAACAAAAGTGGGGTCATGAAAATATACCATACAGATGGATTGAATTAATTATCACCTTTAGTACACACACACACACACACACACACACACACACACACACAAACCTGAGAAGTGAAAATCAGATCCAGATCTAGCCATAAGCCTCCAACTCTGAATTTCAGGACATCTCAGATTCACAATCATATTTAAACAAAACAAAAAACAAAAACATAATTTATTTCCTGTTATTAGCAATGGCACAGTAAAAAATTATATATTTGTAAAATTATATATATAAATTTACACACATATATAAGTATATGCAAAAGTGCTATTATAGTATTTAGTTTGCAAAGGTTAAGTGTATAAAACGTAATTAATCTCAGCTGTTGCAGAGACAGTTTCTAAACTGCAGACCTATAGAGCTTCTAGATTAAAATGGAGACTTTAGAGAGGACTGTTAGACTAAACCCAGAATACAACAGATACTGATTGATGTGATGAGTGTAGTATCAGTATCAGTGTCTCTGTGTCAGATTTCTGTAACAGAAGCACTGCTGTCCATTGCTCTCATAAGGACGCTGACTTTCAGCCATGCAATGTGCAAATGCATCTACACGCTGATTGAAAACAAGCAGGTAAGACGCCTTGTGTTTGTCTTTCAAAACAGGTTTCAGTTTGTTTTCATACGAAGAGTTTGCATTTGAATGTGTGATTTGGTTGTGACCTGTCAATAATATCCTCAGCTGTGACTCACTCAGCAAAAACAAGACACAAGGAGCTGCAGCAGAAATGAGAATCACAGAATGAATATTGAACTATCAACAATTCATGGAGATCTATTCATAATTCTGTTCCTGAAGCTGCATAACAATGTTCATCATCATTTTACTTAATATTGAAAAATAAAACAACAGTTCAAGCCGACCTAAACTGGTTTGCTGTCTAGTCTTCCAGCCTAACCAGCTAATAACCAAAACCTGTCTAAATCAGGTTGATAGACCAGCAAACCAGCTTAGGCTTGTTTGAAATGCAAACCATTGTGTTCACTGTATAGGGCTACTTTATATTTATGTGCATTTGCTATTAATGAGCATGTAAGACTTAACCAAATTCATTTTACTGATGCTTTTACGCAAGGGTTCAGTGCAGGATGGCCGGGTCAGGAGTTGCTCTGAGGTTACACGAATTTAAGGAAAGTCAGGACACCAAAAACCATCCAACAACACACATGTATGTCCAAAGGTTTTTGAGTCTTTGACTCCTAACATTTCAAAATAAACAGCTTTCAGTTCCAGACATGGATGTTGACTGAATAAAGTGTGTAAATTAAGCAATTTAATTTGCAACCGTATTAATTTAACTTAAAATGTCAACATTGTGTAACATACGTTTCAGACAAAATTTTTGTTTTGATCAATGTTTGTTTGATCTGTTTACTGTGTTTCTCCAGTGCTCACCGGCAGGGCCGAGATGTTTTGGGACTGTATCCCGGTCAGATCGCAAGAGTGCATGCCGTCAGCTCACATCTGGACAGGTGAGAGAGAGACACAGACACAATTACAGAAGCCTACTGGTATTAAAAAAAGAGAAATTCACTTTGCATCCTATCATCTTTTAATATTTTAATGACTTGAAATGTTTGCATTTTCTCAAACTAGCTGAGAAAATTTGTTTGTGTGTATTCTGATGTATTCACACTAGTTTGTGCTGTCAGTAAAGCTCAAATACGGTCTACCCAGCGCCAGACTGCAGTTCACTCTACGGCCACCAGGGGATACTTTAGGCCAGTGGTTCCCAACACTGCACATTTTGCATGTCTCCTTTCTCTGACACACCAGTTTCAGGTCTTGGAGCAGGGGTCACCAAACTCGGTGCTGGAGGGCCAGTGTCCTGCAGAGTTTAGCTCCAACTTGCCTCAACACACCTGCCTGGAAGTTTCAAGTATACCAAGTAAGACCTTAATTAGCTGGTTCAGGTGTGTTTGATTAGGGCTGGAGCTAAACTCTGCAGGACA
>NW_015546115.1:974549-975160 GCF_001515605.1 Sinocyclocheilus anshuiensis | reverse complement strand
CCGCAGCCCTGCAGAGTTTTGCTTCAACCCTAATCAAACACACCTGAACAAGCTAATCAAGGTCTGAAGGGTTATTAGGAAGCTACAGGCAGGTGAGTTTTAATTAGGGTTGGAGCTGAACTCTGCAGGGCTGCGGCTCTCCAGGACCGGAGTTCGCCACTGCTGATCTAGTATGTCTAGTACAGTGTTTCCCAACCCTGGACCTGGAGGCACCCCACCACTGCACATGTTGCATGTCTCCTTTCTCTGACACACCAATTTCAGGTGTTTGAGTCTACTAATGAGCTGATGACCTGAATCAGGTGTGTTTGATTAAGGAGACATGCAAAACGTACAGTGTTGGGGGTGCCTCCAGGACCAGGATTGGGAACCACTGCTTTAGGCCACATGCAGCACACATTAGGCAGGGATCCTCAAATCTGGCCCAAGAGATCCACTTTCCTGCAGAGTTTAGCTCTAACCCTAATCAAACACACCTAAGCATGCTAATCATTGTCTTCGGGATCATTAGAAAATCACAGGTAGGTGACGTTGATCAGGGTTAGAGCTAAACTCTGCAGCGCATTGGCCCTCCAGGGCAAGATTTGAGGAACCCTGGTTTAGACCAGCTG
>NW_015546115.1:894271-974115 GCF_001515605.1 Sinocyclocheilus anshuiensis | reverse complement strand
TTGATCAGGGTTGGAGCTAAACTCTGCAGCGCATTGGCCCTCCAGGGCAAGATTTGAGGAACCCTGCATTAGGGTTTTAAATTAGTAAAGAAATCAGCAGTGCTGATGTATTTTTATAGGCTAAAACCTAGAAACATCCTTTTTAGCACTTCTGGTTCCATCATCCTGAAGCCAATGAGGTTTGTGAATGTATTTTTGTCTGTGGTGAACACAAAATCAAGATATTTTGATGTTCTATTCTGGATTTTAAAAAGATGATTGCTATCAAGTGGCTAAATGGGACTACAGAGTTTGTCGGAGACACTAAATACCAAACACCGAACAGAAAAACACTTTCACAGCCTCACTGTGTTTATTCAAACTCTTACAGACTATTCTAACTCAAACTTTCAGGGAAAATGATTTTAAATAAAGACTGAAAGAGTTGTCAGAAGCTTAATGGTGGTGGTTTTGAAGTCATGTGACTGAGGTTTAGTTCATTTATAGCCTACATTTATCTTTTTTACTTCTGACATTTGTATTTAGGCTTCAAAATTCATAAAAGTTGATTATCATGATGAACAAAATTTGTAAGAATCATACACTTTCATTGGCCACAGAGCTTAAAAAAAATCCTACTGGGTTTTTGTCGAGGGAACCAGGTGACACTAATGTACTGGCCTACATAAAAATGTAATCACTGCATGCTGATGATCATATAATAACATCTGGAGCATATACTAACTTATGTAACTTAGTCGGATGGCATTATAGTTCAAGGGCAATAGGTGAAAGTAAAAATGCTCTTTACCAGTCTTAACAGATTTCTGATTTCTCCTCAGATTGACGCCGAAGACTCCAGATATGCAACATTATGAATCTAGAGCAGTTAAGAAATATCAGAGAGGAAACTTCGATCTGCTCACCCTTCAGGCCTCACTTCAGTCCCATCACAGAGAAACACACACACCAAACGCACAGTCTACAGGTCAGTTAGAGAAGATTGACCAGCTCTGTACTGCCTTTATTGACTTCAGTACTGTACATATAAAGCTCTCTATATTTGTAGAGGAATGCTTTAAAGTCTTACATTCAGAGTCACTAACAGAAGATTAAGATGAAATCCCCTTCGTTCAAGTTTGGCAACACTCACCTTTTATTCTTACAAAAGATCCTGTCTCTTAAGCTCTTAAACTTGGTCTCCCGCCCTGGATAATCAGGAATGGTGTTGCTGGAAGGCTTATTTCTTCATTAATAATAAAAAATTTTAAAAAGCGTTTTGAGTATGTTTCCAGCATTGTAATTCCTTTGTGCGGTTGTTGTTATGGAGCGGAGAGTTAGACCGATTTTTAAAACGTTATGGTTATACAGCTAGTTATTACAATAGTAATCGATCTTCATTCATCTGAAATGTTTTTAGTTTCATGAGAAAATGTGAGTTTTGCCATATGCCCAAATCCCAAAGCTGTTATTCTTTGTGGAATTTTGAGGGATGTCAAAAATTTGGCAGGGATATAGACTAAAGCCATTTTAGGTATCAGTTTATTTCAGGTAACTTTTCAGCTAACTTGATACTGACTTGAACTAACTTTTCAGCTAACCAAAAAAGTTACCTGAAACCAAATTAAATCATTTTATATTATATTGTAGCTAGTTGCTGGGGGAAAAAACCCTAAAAAAAATAAAACCGAAATAAAAATACAGACATTTAAACAAATAAAAATGACAAAAACGTACAAAACAAAAAAAAAGAAAATATACAAATAAAATCTAATTCAAAATACTAATAAAAACTGTTGTAGTACATCAATGAGACTAAAATAACGCTGATTTGAAAGGCATGTTATTGCAAGAAATTAGGCTACTTGATTTGAAAATGAGTCACGAGTTGTTGTTTTCTTTGGCCTGTCATATGCCTTCTGGAAACAAGAAATTGTCATTTTGATTGTGCTTTGTTTGTCTTCTTCAGAACTTGCCAACCTGTAGACAGTTTTATTGGAAACCTGATGGTAAAAGATGATGGTGGTGATCATTTTATTTTAGGGTGAAATACTTATACAAATAGTTTGTGGCGGTGGTTTTGTGCTTGAATGCAGCATACCATGAAATGCACATGCCATAAAATCACTGTACCTTGAGGAGATCCTCTATCAACATGACAATATGACATCGCACATGTTGCACGAAACACTGAAACATGAGGATTGTAGCAGCTCGGAGGGGACAAAATGATCAAAACTGACCATTTGGTGCAGTGTGTGACTGTGCTGTATTTCCACAGGCGCTGATTTCCAGAAGTTCACACTGAGTTCACATCCAGAGCCGCTGGAGCAGCAGCAGAGATGAGATGAAGCTCCTATCAAAAGTGCAATCAAAACCTTTCAATTGAGGAAAAAACATTCTGTAATCACACAATGACACACAGATCTATCAGAGCTGTCATGTAAAACATGCATTTGAAATGATTTTCCACTGGCACACAGCCAAGAGCTGAAAGCCACACATATTTCATGCACCTCTGTAATGATTAGCTTTAAAAGCAGTACGCCACGTGAAACCTCAAGTACAAAGTCAGTGAGTTTCACGTGAATCGCTTTGTAAAGGTTTGGGTGATTACGTTAAGCTGACTGATCTGTGCAGTTGTGTTAGTTTAGATTTACCTCAAAGCACGACGTTAGAATAGCAGCATACATCGGTTAAATGCAGTAGCTATGTAAATATTTAAATATCCCAATGCAATTCATTAGATGATCAAACAAATGAGCTACTAACAAGTGAGCGGCGATCTCCACCTGCCTTCGATACTTTATTTGACAAAGGCCGTAGTGTGGGCGACATATTTTAATCATATTTAACTATTAGATATCAGTTAATCACAGCCGTGAGAGGCTGACGTGCTTGTCAGGCTGACATTTATGCTGTCATGCTGAGTCATGCTGACATTCATCTTGTGTTCAAAATAGCTCAAACTCTTCTGACCCTTCTGCAAACCGACACCTCGCTTTAGAGACGCAGAACAAGTTAAGTTTTCTTTGTTGGACAGTTGTCAAATGGATAGTCTCTGATATTCAATACTTGCGTCATAACACATGATCATGTTCCTCGTCTGCACGGTAGCCTACATTGTTCGTTCTGTTCTCTCTCTCCAGATTTTTCATGGTGCAATTAGGGTGTGTTTGTGTGATACTGAACCTGAATAAATAGACGTGTATTTAATAATCCAGCAATTAGGATATTTAATATCAGATCCAATTGAACGTAAAAGGTTTTGGACACTGAAGTCACACGTAAACATGTCATTAACAAACCAGAAACACAAGCACCTTTTTCAAGAAAAAAAAAAAAGGTGTCTAAAATAGGTTTAAGCTTCTTAACATTTATTTCAGTCAAGGTTTTTTAATGTTTTTAGCTTTAGTTAACTATAATAACACATAGTTAACTAAAAATAAGAAAAAACCTTAACTGAAATAAATATTTAAAAGCTTAAACTTGTTTTTTTTTTATTTCAGCTAATTGCAAAAGCAACATTTCTCATATTTTTAGTTTAACTTGATGCAATAAAAAAGTGATAGTAAAAAAGTTTAATAAAAACTATATAGACATATTTTAAAATAAAAATACTAAAAATGACAAAAACACAACAAAATTAATAAAAGTTTACATTAAATTAAAACAAAATATGAATAAAAACTAAAGTAGCAACTTTATATATTTTTTATTAAACTCCTTAAGTGCCACCCCCATTTTTGAACATAGACCTGAAAGTGCACTATCCAAACTTAAATTATAATATTCATGAAAACTTTGGAATACAGACCTAAGGTTGGACTCCTTTTTAAGAAGACGATCTGCAGATTACTGCAGAAGTGGAATCATTTCAAAATATTAAAGTGTCAAAAAGTTATAGAAGTTTAAATTTACTGTAAAGAAAATGCAATTTACCAATTTTTTTATTTTATATAAAGTAAATATTTTACAAAATATTTTTGAATCCAAAATTGATATAAAATTAAAGCCTTATGTCTAAATAAGTTATGTTCCAAATTTGAAGTTGATATATATAAAAAAAAATGGAGGTTCCTGTGAGATTTTATTTAGGGCGTTATACCGCAAATAGCCACCGGGTGCCATCCAAACTCTGTAGAATTTTTGTTGATGCATTTTTCTGTCACGAAGGTCTAAATTTCTCTGTCAATATTACTTCTATCAAAAAATAACCACCAAATATGGAATCTTGAGACTCCAAGTATATGTATTTATATATGTATACAAGAAATATATGTATTTTGTCAAGATTATTAAAACCTTTGATTCCAAAAGACCATAATACATTTTGTAATATGACACTTGACTCCACCCACTAAGGGGAGGAGACCGCTAAAAGATTTTAAAATTTCCATGTCCAATTTAAAAATGGTTTTCACTGGATGAATTCTGAGGTTTTAAGCTTTTAAATGATATATAATTTATGATGATTACTAAAATATGGGATAGAGAAAAAAAGACAACAACAAAAAAGAGCGCCATTGGGCCCACCTGTGGGCCAGTGGCACTTAAGGGGTTAAAAAAGAAAAAGAATAAAGCATGTAATGTGCTTGAAGTTTTGCAGACTTGGTCTAAAGATTAGAGAGTGAACGGTTCCACTAAGTGGGCCTCAAGTATCACTTTTAGTGTCTAAGCAATTTTTTAAAAACTGTAAACTTTGTGAAACGTGTTCTTATGTTAATATTATGAACTTATGCATTAGCCAAAAATGACCTCAAGCTGGTTAAGTGGAAAGCGACTTAGTTTGATATTTTGCATCTAATGCGATGAAGTAAAGTGTCTACTTACATTTGTGAGCCACTATGTATGTCAGTAATACTTTTGTGGGTATCTGCATATTTGAAGGAATATGCATTTTGCAGAACTGAACAAAGATTGACAGTCTTATCATAGAAATGTATCATAGTATCGTTTAGTTGAATAGCGTCACTCTGTCAAATACTCTAGATACAACAGCTCTGTAACAACACAACATACGCCTGTTCGGTTATTAATTACTGCCGAAACTGTGTGGCAGTCCGGCTAAAATTACATAACAGGAATCCAACCACAGGTGTGCAATACCAATCCACCCACTATACATGCAACACACAGTCTGGACTTTCCCTATTCATCACCAGTACAACACATTTTAATGAAATTTTTTTTTTAAATTAATTTATGCTATGACTTGTCTTTCTGACACTATATTTAAGGGTGTATAATCATAAAAAGTCTTTTTTTATCACACGGTTACAGTCTTTTACAGTTCATATTTATCAGCATTTTCACTACCAGTCAGAAGTTTGGAATAATTAATAATTTTTTTTTTTAAGTTGTTGAAAGAAGTCTCTTCTGCTCACCAAGGCTACATTTATTTTACTGTAAAAACAGTAATTGTGAAATACTGAAATACAGAATTTCTATGAAATAAAAATATTTTGTAACATGAATGTCCTTACTCTCAATTCTTGCTGCATAAAAGTGTTTAAAAAATCAGAAATATATTTATGTAATTATATTTACCATCAGTTATGTTACCAATATAATTGTCTATTTTTGTATATTTTACAGTATATTTCAAATATATTCAGTATCTGAAAATATGTATTTTTGCCATATGGGTTCTAATATAAGTCAATATAATATGAGTAATTTGTGAGTTAATCATTCCATTCCGTTTAGAAGGCAACTGCTTATGTAAAATTAAATAAATTGTGTGCTCCTATGATTACAGTAGCATCAACATGTTAAACAACATGTTAAAATAATAAACTACAGCAATAAGCTTTGCAAGATGTAAAACTTGTTTTTACTCGTGTTTATTGTCTTTTAGGCTGCACATGATTTGTGTGGACGAGCGCCGCTAGTGTCATCCTATGCATTACTGTTATACTTGATGGTTAATTTGCTGGTAAAAGAGGATCAGGGGCACTACTGATCACATAAAGTAGCTGAAATGATCAGATCTCGGACGTCTACATCTCTTGTATTTCACTCTTGAGATGTATTTGCATTATATACCTGAAAAATGTTTTTAAAATAGCCACAATTGTGCTGTTCTCTGCTTCTACCTGTACAACAGCATACCTCAGACTACAAATAAAACAGTATTCATAAAAGAGTTGCTTGTCTAAGCCTGTCTTCTCTATAAACTACAAAGACATCAATAAATCAATTTTTGCATGAGTGAATGGTAGAAATCCTTTCTGGAATGAATATCTGTTTCCAGTGAACACCACAACCAAATCTGGTCAGTAAATCAGGGGGGGAACATGCCCCAATCTTTTGAATGGTAGTATATCAATAAACTGTTATTTGAAAAAAAATAAATGAATGTAAAAAAAATCTGTGATGTCTATACTCATTTATATATTTTTAAATAAAAAAAATCAAAAGTTTGCATTGAAATTTGCTAGTTAAAGCCATTATTCTTCATTTTTGCATTGATAATTCAACCCATAACATTTAACCCTGAAACATTTTGAATATCATTGCACAAAACATGTTAAACTTGACAAATTGCATGTTTTTTGTGTAATAAGAGCACACCAAACTTGACTGATAATAATAATAATACACTGATATTACACTGACAGCTCTACTTTTGACATCAGTAAAAAATGAATACATAAATAAAGATCTTTGAGTTCTTAAAGGGATAGTTCACCCAAAAATGAAAATTCTGTCATTAGTTACTCCCCCTCGTGTCGTTCCAAACCCGTAAGACCTTCGTTCATCTTCGGAACACAAATTAAAATATTTTTGATGAATCCCGAGAGCTCTCTGACCCTCCCATAGACAGCAATAACACGATCAACGTCCAGAAACATAGCAAGGACATCGTTAAAATAATCCATGTGACATCAGTGGTTCAACCGCAATTATTTGCAGCTACGAGAATGCTTTTTGTACGCAAAGAAAACAAAATTACGACTTTATTCAACAATTTGTCTCCTCTGCGTCACACTGGCGCCATTTTGGAGAGTGTCCACTGAACGCAAACAGCATATGTTATTCTGTGTCAGCTGTTTTCGTTCAGATCAAAGTGTAAACAACATAAACAACGTATCTGCGTGACGCAGCTGACACTGAACAGCATACGTTGTTTACGTTCAGTGGATAGGTGACGCGGAGGAGATGAATTGTTGAATAAAGTTGTTATTTTTGTTTTCTTTTTTGATTATTTTAACAATGTCCTTGCTACGTTTTCTGGAACTTGATCATAGTAGTATACTTGCTGTCTATGGGAGGGTCAGAGAGCTCTCGGAATTCATCAAAAATATCTTAATTTGTGTTCCGTCTTACATGTTTGGAACGACATGAGGGTGAATAATTAATGACAGAATTTTCATTTTGGGGTGAACTATCCCTTTAAGTTCAGTGGTAACCTTTTGAAATTAAAATGTAAAACAAGATACTAATAAATAATAATATTAATAATAATAATAATAATAAACAAATGTTTAATTTATTTGCAGAGCCACTAAGTCTGGGTCATCCACCGGGAAGCTGGTACGCAACAAAGATCTAATAATTACATGGTCACAGTTTAAAAATAGTTGAAATGGCGAGAGGAAAAAGTAACGAAGCAAAACCTGACTCACCTCCACCTGAGCGTCTCTGTAATGTTACATCACATCAGACGCTCCGGATAAGGAGCTGTTTCAAAAAGTATGATGCAATACATATAATTTGTCTTTGGAATTCGAGTCATGTGGTGGTTCTTCAACAGGTTTAGTGAGTTTGATGCGGTGAGGTCATCACATCAAATTCAGTATAAAAATCCCCATGCTCGTCCGATCAGCACACAGCGGATGGTGGAAACAAACACCAGCCCATAGCAAGACTGAAGACTATACCTACATCTACAACAGTCGAAGCATCTCTGGTAAAATCACTTTTGAACTCTTTGTATAAAATGCTTTACCAATATTGCTCATTTATCTGCTAGACTAAAATGCTACTTCATTTTATAACTGTATCAAAATATGCAAGAATAATGAGCCATTTGGTTGTAGAAGACCTAATGCATAGTGGTTACCAATTGCATTGCTAAAGGGTATAATGATTTAAAAAAAAGCATGTTTGTAATTTTAATAATCTACTTGGTCTCGACCACCCAAACTTTAGCCTTGGAAAACTGTCAGAAAAATTGCTTGGCACTGGGCTAATACCCTTAAAAAGGCATCGTTGTATGTTATCTGCTCATTAAATGTTCATATTAGTACCTTAAAGTGGTAATATGTATCCTTAAAATACCACTATGAACCTTTTAGGGGGGAATAAGGTACAAAGATATCCCTATTGACCCAGTGACAAGCACTTTTTCTGACAGTTTTCCAAGGCTAGAGTCTGGGTGGTCAAGACCAAGCATTAACCCAATGACAAGCTAAAGGCACATTTTTGCACATTTTTCCTGAGAACAAATCCAGAAGATTGCTGGCTGCATTAGTGATTATGTTCCTTCATTGCAAGCACTGTATGAAGAGAATGGACTGTTTTCTGAGGTAAACCGCAGATTAGGATTGTTTAATTTGGATTTTTCCATTGCTCTGTTTAATCTCCAGAGAGAGATGAAGGTGAAGATGTTGGCCGTGTTGGCTCTGGTTCTTCTGCTCTCCAGTGCGAGTGAGGGACGGATTCTCAGTAAATGTGAGCTGAAATCCCAACTCGAGGCGGCACTGGGGAGAAATCAGGGAGGAAATGGACCTGCAACTGTCACGAATGGGCCTGGAAGTGTGACTGGGCCTGGAAACGTGACTGTGCCTGGAAATGTAACTGTGGCTGGAAACGTAACTGTGCCTGGAAACGTAACTGTGCCTGAAAATACAACTGCAAATTCGCTCATCGCCCAAAGTAAGTGTTGCAAGGGTAAACGCTGTCAGTTGACAACTGGTAATGATACAAATGTAAGCCAAGAGTGTTTCTGTCTTTCTTTCAGTCGTTTGTTCTGTGGAGCGTGTGTCGAAGTTCGACACCAGCCTGGTCACCACCATCCAAGAAGACCCCAGACCTCCAGTGAGACCCCCTCTCAGACCACAACAACGACCCAATGAAAGACCAGGGGGAAGACCTGGTCGTCCAGGAGGAAGACCTGGTCGTCCCGGCGGAAGGGGAAAGAGATCCCATGTTGCGGCACTCAGGCGGCCAGCTGGATTTTCTGACGACAGTTCCGAGAGTTCCGAGAGTTCCGAGAGTTCCGAGGAGAATGTCACTGCAAGGCCTGGTCTCACCACAAAACTGTTTGGAATCTTCCAGCTGAGCGACCGTGTGGCCTGCGATTCCGGATCCAGCCAGAGTCTGAACATCTGCCGCATGAACTGCAGAGGTAAGTCACGTTACAAAAGTGATTAGAAACTGAATAGACTGAACCCAATCTCATGAGAAATGTAACTAATTTATAGGGCGGTGATTTCGAATAAATTCACACAATGAAACAACATACAGAACTACCAAACTTTGCTATAAGTTTGATCGCAAAACATATAATCATTGCTGTTAATAGTGTTCACCGTCTGTTTGATTACATGACATTAACTGCTTGATTTTTACCGTACATTCCTGCCATATGTACTGTACATCAACTTGAGATAGTCACCACTGATAAGCTATTACTAAATATCCATATGTACATTAACTGACAGTCACCACTGATAAGCTACTACTAAATATTGTAGAAACTTAATTTGCTGTAATTAAGTTGAATTAAATTAAATTAAGTTGCTTTGCAACGATTTGTATCATGAAAAGCGCTATACAAATAAACTTGAATTGAAAATTGAATTGAACAATGACTACTCAGACTACAGTTACTTTTTTATTGATTACATATCATTCACATAGTCACATGCTGTAAACAGGTCTAATATTTCAGATTTTTATGTTTTATTGACTGTTGTAATTTTAAAAATATTTATTTTAATTTAACATTATTATGATTTAATTATAATTATTACACTCTAAAAAATGCTGGGTTGTTTCAACCTTGACCCAAAATTGGGTTGAAACAACCCAGCATTTTTTAGAGTGTAGCTTTTCATTAAACTCACAAACCCCCTGCAGTTCCTATTTAAATCAATGTGATAAACAAGTTAATTCAAAAGTAATCTAAAAGTAATCAGATTACATTACCTAAAAACTAAATTTTTTTTGTCATGCAATTTGGAATCAGTAACGGACTACAATTTGTAAGTAATCTACCCAGCACTGGTTACATATTGCTGTGAGCTTGTATTGATAGATTCCAATAATGCAATTCAACACAATTTTTCAAAATTTCAGTACGTCAAATTTGAGTGACGTCTCATGTGACTGGTTACGAAAGTAACTAAAAACTGAGAAAGTGTAATTATTTTACAAATTGGAAATTTCGTATGAATTCGTACAGTGTGATTGCCACAAAAATGATTTCTATAGGAAAAAAGTAAGCATGAAGCTCCACCATAAACTTAACCATCAGTGGGGCGTATATAGGCAGATCGTACAAAGACATGATTGGCACTGTACAAATAAGCCACCAATTCACGAAAAACATTTTTTTAAAAGAACATCCCATTTACACAATAGCACATCATATAGTTTCATCACAATTTCACAATCATAGTACACGTCAAATTCGAGTGACATCTATTTTTTTTTTATTCTAAAGCTCTGGCTGATGATGACATCAGGGATGACATCACGTGCCTGAAGATCCTGCTGAACAGCACAAGAAATGCGTAAGTTGTCATCTTTAGTCCCGCTATAATCACATGATCACCATCTACATTCCCATTGGTAGACACCACATTCTGTCACTGCTCATTTGCATGACTCCGTTGAGGTCAGATAACATTTGTAGCATTGCCAAAGACCACTGTCATTTAGAATCTGCTAAATGAACACATTGTAATTGTAAATGGCCAAGATTCTTCATTGTAAAACATTCAAATATTACTAAAAGCAACTAAACAAGTGTATTTTCTCATAAATAGTAATATTCCTGTTCCTGTTTTCTTACAGCGCTGTTTCAGCCTTCGCTTCTCCACCCAATAAAACGTAAGTCAAACAAATATATTTTTATTTTATTCAATACTTGAAAGTGTATAAGGCTTAAGGAAATACATTTTTCAAAATGTATAAAATATATTTCGGACAATATACATAAAAAATTGCCAAAAATATATGATGAAATAGAAGTAACTAAAACTTATTGGAAATATATTTCTGTACATATATTTACATGAATATTAGCAATATATTTTTAACCACAGCAATAAGCTTTGCAAGATGTAACCCTTCTTTTACAAGATTGTGTTTCTTGTCTTTTAGGCCACTTGTAATTCTCTCTGTGAACAAGTGCCGCAACGTCAATCCTGCGCAGTACTTTGCTGAGTGTCCGTGAAACATTCAGCGTTTCTTCAGGCATGAATATTCTGTCAAATTTCATCCCAACTCATTATTGTAATAAACCCAACAGGAACTCAGTTCTCAGACCCTTGTATTTCACTCTTCCATTTTCTGCCATAATGTACCTGTAAAATGTTCTCAGAATAGCCTCAATTATGCTGCATGTACTATAGCATATCTCAGAATGCAAATAAACAAATATTTTAAAAAAAATACACTTGTCTAAGTCTTTACAATAAAAACACCAACAAATCAGTGTTTGCATGAGTGAAATGTATAAGCATGTTCATATATGCCTTTACTGGTTTATGCTGGTCGTGCTGGCAAAGGACCAGCATCCCAGCGTCAAAACATACCTAACCAGCATATGCTGGTTTTTTCAACAGGGTTATCACAAAACAAGTGTTATACCATCCAAGAAGTCTGGTTTGCATGGTCTATTTAACCTCTGCTGGTAGGTATCGTAACTACACCATCTGTCTGCAAAGAGCATCTTTCTCCACCGATGGCCATTCAAAATAGCCATGCATTCTCATAAAATGATTTTTACAACATCTAAATCACAAATACGTTTTTAAATGATTCATTCATTTTTTAGAGAGCTCAAACCGTTTATTTTTGTGATGCCGCTGTTTTATGTCTCTCTTCATTTGTGCACCTGCCCTACGTCCCAATGAATCACAATAAAAGATCAACTCTGTTTAACCAAATCCATTGTGCAAAGCCTGTTCCTTCTTTTACCATGGACATATTATAATACATAAGTATGCTCTATGCATCATTAAACATGCATTATTATATTAAAATGTAGAATATATAAATGTATTATTTATTTAATATACATGAATTAAAAAATATAAATTAAATAAATTATGGGTATATATAATAAAAAGGATGGTGAGCGCATATCCACAAGCATACGATGAATAATCCTTGAAATTGTGCTTAAAAATAATTGTTTGTCCTTTTATCCAATTTCTTATTTGTCCTGTGCCATGTGAAGTTCACATTTACATGTTGAAACAACAACACACAAAGGTCAAGCATTTTCGAGCAAACCAAGAATTTGTGTGCTATTTGAATACACTCAAATGAGCCCTCGCAGTGAAGCTCAGAGATTTGGACCGAGATACTGACCGAAATGGAGAAAATTTCCAGCAAACATTTGTCAGATTGACCATGTAATGCATCTAAAGTAAACATTAAAGCTCAATCACATATGACAATAAGCTTATCTGTCTTAATCAGAAAAGCTGCATAAAAAAGACGTTTCCTGAGAACAAAACTCATCTGGTGTGACAATGCAGAAGATCATATTTGATTTGAATAGTTTTCATTGCATAATTCACAATTGCTAAATGATCCTTTAAGCATTGTCAGCCCTTCAGATCCACCCAAACAAAACAGAGTAAAGACTTGAGGCTTTAGAGAGTCACAGCAGTACCATTATACAAGCAGTGGGCTCTAGATGAAGATGAGTGCGGCATTCAGCTATTTGAATTGGAAATGCTGCTGTTTGTGGGTGTGGGTGAGCGTGATGCAGAACATCATAATCTAAAGACAAACAGAGCACAAAGACTCAAGCATCAAAACATCAGCTTTACATCATTCCACTCACAGCTGGAAACCACTGGAGAAAAAGAGAGCAAATAAATACATAAATACATAATAACAAGGATGACAACCTGAGCTTCCTGGCCAGCATTTGTGATGTTTTCAGTCTGTTTCAGAGCAATGACATCATAGGAATATGATCTCCTCGTGATGATGGGATGGACCAACAGTGCAGGTGGAGGTCAGTCGGACATATATAAGATGGACCACAGCAAAAAAAACAAAAAAACACTGAAGCTGGAGAAGACTCTCCAACAAGCAGCATCTCAACAGAACTTCTGGTAAGATGCATTACAATTCGTTTCTTCATGATATTTCATGGTTTTATTTGTTGTTGTTGCTCAGACTAATCATTAAGTTCACTGCTGGTCATTGTAAAAAATAAAGGAATAAAAACCTTGGATGAAAGCAATTGCTGAATTGAATGTACTTTTTTTGTTTTTATGTAGTAATAATTATTTATCATTTGTTTTTGTGCAATATATATTATTAAGTTAGCATATATATATATATATATATACTGTATATATGTGGCTCAACCTATTTAATACTTAATTAATGAATATACAATCACTGAATACTTGTAATCTGTTATTGGCTCTACTTCAAGATGCAATCAGAGTTCCCTGGATTAACTGAACACATATAATCTCCAGATTTCCAAACAGAGAGAGATGAAGAGTGCAAACCCAGTGAAGATGTTGGCGGCGTTTGCTCTGGTTCTGCTGGTATTCAGTGTGACTGAGGGACGGATTATGAATAAATGTGAGCTGAAGGCCCAGCTGGACGCCGCTCAGTTCCAGCAGATCACCGTCATGGAAGAGACAATAACCGTGAACAGTCTCATCTCCAGACGTGAGATATTGTTCTGCAGCTTATCCCTTCAGGATGCCAAATTACACTGTTTTATGTCAGATTATGTGACCCTCATCTATGTCTTTCTTCTTTCCTGAGGCAGTTGTCTGCAAGGCCAGCATCTCAGCCTTCAACACCAGCTTTGTCAAAAACACCACGGTCCACAATAAGGAGATGAAGCCAGCACAGGCCCCACCTCAAGTTGCATCCCAAGTTCCACCTCAAGCTCCATCATCTGGAGCTCCACCTCAGGCTTCACCACGCAGAGGTCCACCTCAAGCTCCATCATCTGGAGCTCCACCTCAGGCTTCACCACACAGAGGTCCACCTCAAGCTCCATCATCTGGAGCTCCACCTCAGGCTTCACCACGCAGAGGTCCACCTCAGGCTCCACCATCTGGAGCTCCACCAAAGGTTCCACAATCTGGAGTTCCACCCAAAGTTCCACCATCTGGTTCTCCACCCAAGCTTCCACCATCTGGAGCGCCATCATCTCGACTTCCACCTCAGGCTCCAGCTGGAGCTCCACCTAAGCACTATGCACAGGCTCCCACTAAAGGACCCCGGGGCTCCGGCCACGAGACGCAGCAACCACGTCCGACCACAGCTGCCAAAGTTGTCGGGCACCTGTACGGTGTGTTTCAGCTCAGTGATCAGCTGGCCTGTGATTCCGGCATGATCCCATCGCTCAACGTCTGCAACATGACCTGCTCTGGTGAGTGTTTTTAATTACTGCACTGTAAAAAATCAAAGAGCAAGCAATAATGTGAATGTTTAAAAGCAAATAAAAGAACTTTGAATTCTTTTTCTTTTTTTTGCGAACCAGCTTTGACTGATGACGACATCACTGATGACATTGCCTGCCTGAAGGCCCTGACAAACTTTATGTAAGTACAACAAACTCATGCTTACTTTAGTTACCAGTGCTGTTTTAATATATTAAAATTCAAAGGAGATTATGCTTTTTTATGTTAGATTGCATGATAACACAAAAGTGTTAAAAATATAACTATTACATAACAAAGTAGTACAGATATCTCATTTCTTAACAGGAAAGCGAAACCCAAAGAGATCCTATTTGATGTTAAGAAGATGTAAGTTATTTTTATATATACACATTTACAGTTGTATAGTTTATGGTTTTACAAAATCATAAATGTTAAGTATTTAAATATATATTGAATGAAATCTATATCTATCTATCTATATCTATATCTATCTATCTATCTATCTATCTATCTATCTATCTATCTGTATGTGTGTGTATAGTTTTTGTTTCTCTACATGTGACACAGTAATTATAATGTGTCTTCTGTGCGTTACAGTGTGGAGATGATGTTGGTGAAGGAGTGTCACTCTGTCGTTCCTCCAAACTACTTTGCTGAATGTGTTTAAAACAGATGGAGCAGACTCACTCAAGATTAGATTCTTCCTGCTGCATTCCTTATGCACATCAGTCTGATGCTTTCCATGGCAACTGTCTTTGATTGAATGGTAATGAGGTCATTATGATGGTGGCGGGAGTTTAAACGAGAGTCTGAATATAGGGAGTTTGTGCATTTTAGTTTATTACTGTAATACTGTGAATGTCTAAACATATATCACTGTATAAACCTAAACATCAGTGTATAATCCAATATGATTGTGCTGCTGCTGAGTGCTTTTAAATACTGTCACTTTATCATAAAAAATAAAATTAACAAACCACTCTAAGTTTTCTTTCTTTTCTTTGAATCAAAAAGCAACAAGATGCCACATAGTTTTCATATACATGCATATATTCATGATGCATCATGCAGGAAAAGAGAATAAGCAAATAATATAAAAATTGTTTTAAAAAATTCTGGTGGTAAAGTTTTAGCTTAGCCATCACCAGCTGTTGTCTGAAATCTATTGCAATCTGTATTCTATGCATTTTAGATGCACACTTTCCCCTGCAATAAAAAAAAAAACAGTATTACGATTTAAAAAAAATATATATATAAGAAAATATGAGCAAATAAAAATGTTATTATTTTAGAATGCATGCAAACAGCCAAACTATTGATCAAATACTTTAAATAAATTATTATTTTTATTAAAACAGAATTAGCAATATATTTCAATTGTTCTATGATTTTTTATTTTTGATAAATATAAATATTTATCTTACTAGACGTTGCTTTGTTGTTGGAGACAGATGAATGAGAGTCGTCAAATATTCCTCAGTCTTCACTGTCTTCTGTATGTGATTCGTCAGACTTATATATGTTCGAATCTCCTCCACCTGCGGCTGCACCTGTGCTTTTGGATCATTCCATAATTAATACTGGGATTAATGTACATTTCTAAAATTGAGCTCTGGTTCCTCCCAAGGTTTCTTCTTAATCCACCCAAACCAACAGTCGTTTTTTTAACATTATATTCTGCAAAGCAGCTTTGGATCAGCATGTATTGTGAAAAGCATGCAAAAAACGCTTAACTTCAATTTTAATCTTTCCCAGTAAAACATCATCGTTCCTACAAAACCTTGCAAGTTGAATGAGACTTTGACACACTAATGTAAGCTGCAAATCATCTAGTGTGCTGAGACAATGCAAAAGATCAAGTCTGATTTAAATTGTCCTATTTGGATCATTCATAATTACCAAATGATCCTTAAATTATATAACTTGTCTAAAACCACTACGAGTTTCTAGAAAACCCTATTTAAATGTCAGCGCCTTGCCCAAAAAGCACTTTTGCACAAAAGCATTTAGTTTTTACAAGGAATTGTCATGTTCACCCCGCCAACAGATCCACCCAAACAAAAGACAGCGAGGATTTAAAGCTTTAAAGAGTGGTTTCTGACCTCTATTATCTGTCTGCTGCAGACATGCCACAGAAATTATTTTTAAAATACAAGCTAAAATGACCTGAATGTCACATCACAGCAAACATGGGCTGATTTTTTAACATTTAAGAATAAGAATTTGCCCAGTGTGGTTTGGGTGTATGAAGAAACCTTGGGAGGAACTAAAATTCAGCAGGGAGAGCCAATCCTCCTCTGACACGAATTAAGCAAAAAAATTAATCTCAGGATTAATTGTAGGATGGACCAAAATCACAGGTGCAGCTGGAGGTGGAGGCGACTCTAACATATATAATTCTGATGGGTCACAGTACAGAAGACACTGAAGACTGAGGAACATTTGAAGACTCTCATTCATCTCAATGAACATCTGGTAAGACTCAATTATGCTGGTTAATAATATGGTTCTTCCAGTTGTCTGAACGCAAGTTTTGTGTTCAGTATTGTAGAATATGCCTTGCTGGTCATTCTGAACAAGCAACAAATCTATACTTGCGTTCAAACGTTTGGTGTCTGTAAGAATTTTAAACTTTTTTTGAAAGAAGTCATTTGTGACCCTGGACCACAAAACCAGTCATAAGGGTCAATTTTTCGAAATTGAGACTTATACATCATCTGAAAGCTGAATAAATAAGCTTTCCATTGATGTATGGTTTGTTAGGATAGGACAATATTTGGCCGAGATACAACTATTTGAAAATCTGGAATCTGAGGGTGCAAAAAAATCTAAATATTGAGAAAATCACCTTTAAAGTTGTTCAAATGAAGTTCTTAGCAATGCATATTACTAATCAAAAATTAAGTTTTAATATATTTACGGTAGGAAATTTACAAAATATCTTCATGGAACATGATCTTTACTTAATATCCTAATGATTTTTGGCATAAAAGAAAAATCTATAATTTTGACCCATACAATGTATTTTTGGCTGGGTCAAATTTATGTGGTCCAGGGTCACATTTTTGTTCACCAAGGCTACATTTATTTGATTAGAAATACAGTAAAAACTGTAATATTTAGAAATATTATAACAATTTAAAATAACTTTCTAATGTTAAAAAAATTAAAATGTAATTTATTGCTGTGATCAAAGCTGAATTTTCAGCATCGTTACTCCAGTCTTCAGTGTCACATGATCCTTCAGAAATCATGAAAATATGCTGATTTGATGCTGAAGAAACATTTCTTATTATTATCAATGTTGAAAACAGTTCTGCTGCTTCATGTTTTTGTGGAAACCAACATTTTTCAGGATGCACTGATGAATACAAAGTTCAAAAGAAAAGCATTTATTTGAGAAAAATAATTTTTAATGTCACTTGATCAATTTAATGCATATTTTCTAAATAAAATGGTTTCGAAATTAACATTTGTTTGTTTGCTTGCAAAACTAGAATGAAATGAGACATTTTAATGGACTATGCATTATGCCTCTGGAACCAATGTTCTGTATCTGACTAAAAAGAAATCTCCCAAATATCTCTGCTTTCACTCTCTGCAGTTTACTCTCCAGACAGCAGAGATGAAGAGCATAAACCCAGTGAAGATGTTGGCGGCGTTTGCTCTGGTTTTTCTGGTGTCCAGTGTGACTGAGGGACGGATTATCAGTAAATGTGAGCTGAAGGAGAAGCTGGAGGTGGCTCAGATTCAGGTGATTCGGGCCATGGGAGACAAAATGACCGCGAACGATCTCAACGCTAGACGTGAGTAACAGATTCCTTTCGCTCACCACTATATTTGTGACCCTGGAGCACAAAACCAGTCTTAAAGGGGTCATAGGATGCCCATTTTCCACAAGTTAATATGATTCTTTAGGGTCTTAATGAAAAGTCTGTAACATAGTTTGGTTAAAATTTCTCAATGGTAGTGTAAAAAACACCTTTTTTACACCTTTTAAAAACAGATCAGATCAAGCCGTTTTTGTAGCATTTCCCTTTAAATGTTAATGAGCTCTGCTACTCAGGGCGGAGCTAAGGTAAGACGCCAGTCCAGTCTGTGCTGAAACGCTACTGTCAATCAAACTGTCGTGGGAGGGGCCTGTCTGTGTGATGTCACACAGACAGGCATCTGAGATCGGCTTGATTTGAGAAAGGGGTAAAGATTTAACGAGATAAAAAAAAACACTGGGTGGATTTTTATCATTATAGGGTGGTTGTGTACACACACTGCCAACACACATTTCAGTTCAAACTACTTGTAAAAGTGCATGTGGGTATATTTGTAGCAATAGCCAAAAATACATTGTATGGGTCAAAATTATCCATTTTTCTTTTATGCCAAAAATCATTAGGATATTAAGTAAAGATCATGCTCCAAGATATTTTGTAAATTTTCTACCATAACTATATCAAAACTTAATTTTTGATTAGTAATATGTATCGCTAAGAACTTCATTTGGACAACTTTAAAGGCGATTTTCTCAATATTTAGATTTTTTTGCACCCTCAGATTCCAGATAGTTGTATCTCGGCCAAATATTGTCCTATCCTAACAAATCATACATCAATGGAAAGCTTATTTTTTAAATCCGACCCTTATGACTGGTTTTGTGGTCCAGGGTCACATTTATGTCACATAATGTGCAGATGACAGGTCAATCACTCTCACATGCATTTTCCTTTCGTTCTGATGCAGTTGCCTGCTTGGCCGGTGCTACAGGCTTCAACACCAGCTTTGTCAAAACCGTCCCCGCCAAACCTAAAGAGCTCTTAAATAACCACTCTATAAAGGCAAATGCAAAGCGGCGTCCCGTCTGGCACCTGTATGGTGTGTTTCAGCTCAGTGATCAGCTGGCCTGTGATTCTGGCATGAACCCATCTCTCAATGTCTGCAACACGAGCTGCACTGGTGAGTTCGATGGGAAAACGCCATAATAATCATAACTGTGTTTTCAGAATTTCTGCGCCATATTCCTATTGCTTTCAACATAAGCCATCTGAATAAGGTTTTGCATTTTTTCTCTTTTCTCAAAAGCTTTTAATGACGATGATGTATCAGATGACATCGCCTGCCTGAATGCCATTATTAGCAGCATGTAAGTGCACAGACTACAGACATTGCTTACTGAATTATCTAGATGTAATTTCATAGTTACTGGATGGCATTAGAGCCAGTTTTCAAAGTCATTAAAATAAAGCAAACCTTTTTATGTTTTCTTTTTTTTTAACAGCTGAGGGAATTACATTTCCTTTTTATGTAAAGTCATAGTAATGCTATAATTTTCCTTTTGCTACTGAAGCTAACTGAAATGTAAAAATGTTGGTGTCCATTCAGCATTATATAAGTTTACCCAACTATGATGACTTACACTTATGAGAATCCTGAAACCGTAAAAAGGGTTTCATTACATTCATAACGTGATGTTTTTTTTTCTCTTCACAGTAAACCTAGACCCAAAAACATCACCTCTCTTCCACTTGTAACGTAAGCTGAAAACAATCAATTTATGATTGTTTATAATTTCATATATGCAAAAAGCACCTGCATGCAATTGCAGCAAAAACCAGATGTAGTGTTTTGTCACAACAGTGTGCAGGGTTCATATTCTACATTTACATTTATGCATTTTATCAGTTCTTGCTTTCTCTGGGTATCGAACCCATGAACGTTGTGCAATGCTCTACTGTTATAATTTAGCAAATCATGTAAACTCATTAATACTCATAAAATGTAATAAAATATGAAACTTAAGTTAGGGACAAATAATATTTCACTTTGCACATTTATTAATATACTTGTCTACCTCAAATACAACTGCATTAAAGGTTTAAGAAGCAAAATCAGGCCTGAATGTTTAAAGTGTGACTTTCTTTTTTGTGTTACAGATTAAACACCATTTTGATGAAGGAGTGTCACTCTGTGGTTCCCTCTCTGTATTTTGCTGAGTGTCCGAGTGCAACAACACCAATGAGTGAAACAACACAGTGATTTTATTCTTCTGACCTGCTCTAATACTGTAGATTTGTACTAGTCAACTACAGAATAATTATGACTACCTAACTAACAATACTAGTAGATCAGCTGCATACAGTCACTTTAAAAACACAACAGTCTGATGTTTCCACAGCAACTGCCTTTGAGTGAATGGTAATGAGGTTGTTATGATGGTGGTGGGATCTGTGCATGTTTAAACATATAAAGACTTTGAATAGAAGGCGCTTGTGCATTAATAAACTTTATATTATTCCTGTAATATTGCAGATGTTTGGTGGCATTTTACATTTCTGGCTACAATTATAATAAAGCAGTCTCTGTTCCTTGAATCTCACTGTGTCGGTGTTGAGTGCGTTCATAATACTTTACCTTATTATGAATAAATTAACTCTTCCATTAGGACTCCACCTTCATTTGAAATTTTTTTAAGAAACTGCTCAAAACATATTTTTAGTGAAGTTTTTAATATTTAAAAACTTAATATTGTTATTATGTATAATGTATTATCTATTGTTTTGCTTGTTTTTTTTTGTAATGTGTTGTAGTGTTTTGAGTGTAACAAAAGTGCATTAAAAATCAAATGTATTCTTATTATTAGTCATTAAAAATCAGTTTACAGTCAGTAGATTATGAACATTAAATATAAATAGAAAATATATTAATCAAACATTCACGACATTCGGAATGGCCTGTTAAACATGTGACAATGTATTGTTATTAAAATTGTTCTAAAGTATTGTCTTATAACTTCTAGGAAGAGCATAAACTACCTCACAATTATAACTTAAGTATGTATCCACCTTATTTTTCCCGCAAGAGCAGGCCATTTGTAATTTTAATGTGTCTGGCTTCCGGTCTCATCCACTTCCAGCTATTTTTAGCTGTACAGAACAGCTCATTTTTGCTGCTTGATATTACAAACTGTTACTTAACGTATTATCTTAATTATGAACACACTGGTTTGTAATGCAAACAGTTTTACTGTTTATTGCACTTCGGTATTCTTATTATTATTTTCCCTACAGTGGCTAATGAACCAGAAGTCTCGCACATTAGCAGAAAACAGCTTACTTCCGCACTGAAAAATAAACAAGACGGCTTTGCTCATGAAAATTAATTATCTAACGCGACGCTTAACCAGAATGCCTCAGCCTACTATTGGCTAAAATGAATATGTTGCGAATAAAGAAACCCTTTTATAAGAAGGGCCTTGTTTATTTGTTCATAAATAGAAAACAAGCTGCTTGAGTTTACTGGAAAATGACCTAAAAAAGTCTTAAATTAAAACTAATATTCATATGTGCAATTTCATAATTGACGCAATACAGGACAAGATTCGGTTCAAAAACAGATGGAGCGCAAAGAATTAAAGAGAACAGGGGGTCTCGAGATGTAGTTTGAAGTATGTTTTGTGCTAAAAGTGACTTATACTGTGTTATTTATATGTGCAATTATGTGGCTTACTTTGAAGCTGACAAGGACCACACAATAACACTCCTGAGGATGTCGACTCCGGGCCAGTTCCCTTTCGAACGGTCTCTCCCATTGCGTGAGACGCTAAGGGAAAACTCCTGTTTTACTCTGCACTGAAGACTGATTTGTTCACATTTGTGTAGCTGCACAAACCAATGGCACTTTAGCCCACCAAAAAGGGCGGAGCCGACCTTTACAGAAGTCGGCTCAGAGCGCCATTTATCAGATCATAATCCTTCAGCGACGGGGATCATCTCTTCGCTGACTCTGGAAGAAGCCGAGATGAAGAAGAAGTCGAGGAAGAAGAAGCTCCAGCTCTGCTCACCGCCGTCGAAGACGCCCAAGCAGCGAGGATTCCCTGCGGCCATCCGGCGCGTGAAGAGCAAGCCAGAGAGCGAATTTTCTAAAGAAACCGCGAGTGTGGATCATGCAAGGATCCCTGAGGCTGAGTTCTCACTGAAGGCTCACTGAAGGCTCATGCTCCCATTACGAGAGTATGAGTCTTTCCCGTCTCTGCTCGTGGATTGCCTTTTTTCACAAAGGCGGTCCCCCTCGCTCAGCTCTCCCGTTTCCTTTCTCTCCTAAGAGAAAGAAACAGCGGAGCAGTGGGTCCTTCTCAGCGGGTTCGAGCAGTGTCACGTCGGCTCAGCGCCCGCGTGCCCCGCCCTCCCCGTGTCCTCTCGTCTCACCGGTGTTTTTCACACAAAAAGACCAGCGTCCCTCTTCGGCTGTGAGTGACTTGGTCTCTTTTGGCGCATCTGAAGAGGACGTCATCATAGAGGACGTTATCACTGACGACTCCATGTGCTTGGCAGCGTCTGATGCAGAAGAGTGGGGAGGTTTCGGTGGAGAGCCCGAAGTCCTTCCCCCTTCTCAAAGTCTGAGGCCGAAACCGGACGCCGAGCTCATCCGCGTCCTGTTGAAGGCGGTAGAGGATCTGGGCCTCGAGTGGTCAGCTCCGGAAGAGCCCGCCCACAGCCTGTTAGACGAGTGGAACCTGCTGGGAAGCTGTCAACAGTCCTCTCGCCAACGCTCCGCCCCGTTCTTGCCCGCAGTTCATGACGAGCTCACCAAGACGTGGTGCGCCCCCTACTCAGCCCGAGTAAATCCCTCTACAGCAGCGGCTCTCACCACCGTTGACGACGCTGACGACAAGGGATACAGCAAGCTCCCCCTCTGGAGGAAGCAGTTGCTGCTCATCTGTGCCCGCCATCTGCCCTTGGATTAAAGGCCCATGCAGCGCATCCCTCTAAACCCTGCAGGACCACCTCGGCGCTCGCCAATAGGGCTTATGTAGCGGCTGGCCAGGCTGGGTCGGCGTTGCATACAATGGCGGTTCTCCAAGTGTTTCAAGCCAAGCTTCTTCGCAGTATGGAAGAGTCTGGCCAAGAACACCAAGAGGCTTTCAAAGAGCTGCGCACAGCAACAGACCTGACTCTGCACGCCATGAAAGCAACGGCGCAGGTGACCGGCAAGACCATGGCCAGTTTGGTGGTGCTGGAGCGCCACCTCTGGTTAAACCTCACTGAGATCAGGGACACTGAGAAGATGGCTTTCCTCGACTCACCGGTCTCGCCAAAGGGCCTGTTCGGCCCCGCTGTGGACGGGTTTGCAGAAAGTTTTTCGGAGGCTCAGAGGACGTCGCAGGTGCTCCGTCACTTCCTCCCCAAGCGCCCTGGCCCCGCAGCTGCGGGCCGTCAGAAGAATCCCGTCACTCAGCCTGCCTCAGCCTCAACGGAAATCTAAGCCTGGGCTGCAGCAGCGCCCCTGGATGGCGAAACGCTTCCCCTTTCCGAAGCGTCAAGGTCCCCAACCCACGAGTTTTGCTGGACCCTGAGCCACCTAAGCCGTCCTGATGCACTAGAGAGGAAGAGGAGGGGCTCTTTTCTCGCCTCGGCTGGAACGCCCTGCAACACAGCTCGTTTTCATCCTCCATCCCAGTTTCGTTTCCAGCGGGTCACGTCCTGCAGGTGCAGCGCGTACCCGAATGTTTTGCCGCTGCGATAGAGGACCCACAAACAATAAAGAGCAAATTTCCTCTTCACACTCACGCGAATGCAAGTTCCCCGCCTTCTCTCGGCGAGCTCTCATTTGCAAAAATAAACCCACTCGCCTCCCGTTTCACGACTTGAGCAGCCATTCCGGGAGTGTCGAGTTGGGTTTTCAAAACAATTCAGTGAGCAATGAAAACAATGAAGCATTACTCGCTTCAGTTTGCTTGCAGGCCACCTCGCTTCAGAGGCGTTATTCAAACTTCTGTTCCGGACAACGAAGCACTCTCCTGCTTCTGTTCTCCGACAAGAAGTGCAGACATTGCTTGCAAAAGGCGCTGTGGAAATAGTGCCCCCAGCGAACAGCGAGTCAGGCTTTTCAGCCGCTACTTCCTCGTTCCAAAGAGATATGGCGGGCTCAGACCCATTCTGGATCTCAGACGTCTGAACCCTTCGCTTATGCACCGGTCGTTCAAGATGTTAACTATCAAACAGATCCTCTCGCACATTTGCCCCGAGGACTGGTTTTTGACAGTGGATCTGAAAGATGCATACTTTCACGTCCACATAGCCCCCCATCACAGACCGTTCTTGAGATTCGCGTTCAAGGGAGTGGCCTATCAATAACTGTCCTTCCGTTTGGACTGTCTCTAGCTCTTTCCCCTCTGAGACAGAATTTTGAACTACCTTGACGATTGGCTGGTTCTAGCCAGGTCAGAACGGGAGTTGGCTGCTCACAGAGAGCTGTTACTCAGCCACTTAGAGTGCCTTGGGTTGATCATCAACCCGCACAAGAGTCAGCTGTTGCCGAGACAGCAAGCTGTCTTTTTGGGAACAATTTTAGACTCCGGCCAAATGCGGGCATGGATTACGCCGGAACGATCCCTGACTATTCAGCGATTGGCGGCGTCTCTCAAACCAGGGACAACACGCCCCCTGAAGGTTTTTCAGAGGTTGCTCTGCCTTATGGCGGCCGCCGCCTCTGTAATTCCTCTGGGCCTACTTCACATGCGGCCCCTTCAGTTTTGGCTCAAAGCCCGCATTCCACCTCATGCCTGGTGCCTGGGACGGCTTCCTGTCAGGGTAGACCACGCTAAATCAAGGCTGTGGCCCCCTGGATGACCTCTCGCCTGTTCCAAACAGAAACGAGTTTAGGAATGGCCTCCAGAAGGAAGGTAGTCACAACGGACGCGTCCAACTCGGGTTGGGGCGCCCTGTTGGAGGGCAATGCGGCGTTCAGCTCCTGGTTTACCCCCGGAGCAATGCCTGCATATAAACTGCCTAGAGATGTTGGCGGTTTTCTTAGCCCTGAAAACCTTCCTTCCCGCCTTAAAAGGGCACCACGTCTTGGTCCGGTCGGACAGGCCTGGTTCCCAGAGTTAGTGCAGCTCTCAGCAGCAGCCCCATGGCCCATTCCGCTGAGGGGGAACCTTCTCTCGCAGGCAAAAGGCATGATTTGGCATCCCCGGCCGGAGCTGTGGAACCTTCATGTATGGTGCCTCGACGAGAGCTTAATCAGCTCCCAGCAAGAGTAAGCAATACCATTTTGGAGGCAAGGGCGCCGTCTAAAAGACGACTTTACAGCCTAAAATGGTTGGTTTTCCTTAACTGGTGTTCTGCACGAAGTTTGGACCCAATATCATGTGACGTGTCCCATGTGCTAACCTTTGTGCAAGAGCTGCTGGATAAGGGGCGTGCTCTCTACCTAGAGCGCTCTAGCCTGTTAGCCTGACAGTCAGAGCAGCTTTTTGTTTGCTTTGGAGGCTGCCATAAAGGACTGCCGGCCACAAAGCAGCGACTTTATCACTGGATCGTTGATGCGATAGTCTTGGCTTACGCCTCAGAAAGCTTGTAGTGCCCTACAGGTATGAGGGTCCATTCCACAAGAGGGTGGTCCAGCAGAATTTCTATTGATGAGACCTGTGCGGCCGCCAGCTGGTTGTCACCGTCCACATTTGCCAGATTCTATAACTTAGACGTCCCGCTTTACAGGCGCGAGTTCTTTCAGTTTAATGTACCACTCTTCCCCCTTGGGCGAAGCTGGTTATATTAGTGCTTCTCAGCTACTAGCTTTGGGCACAATGTGCTCATGTTCTCAGGGGTCCTTATTAGTGCTCCGAGACTGGACTCGCACAGCAGGATGTCCTGTATCTGCTCATAGCGCGGCGTGATTGGATGCATTCCCCTTAGCGTCTCACGTAACGGGAGAGACCGTTCGAAAGGGAACGCTCCAGTTACTGACGTAACCTTGGTTCCCTGAGATAAGGGAATGAGCGTTGCATCACTTGCCGCGCTATAAGCTGCACGCGAATCGATGACTGTCACTTCAGTCGAATGATCTGATGAAGCCGACTTATATAAGGGTCGGCTCCGCCCTTTCTGGCGGGCTAAAGCGCCATTGGTTTGTGCAGCTACACAAATGTGAACAAATCAGGCTTCAGTACAGCGTAAAACACTAAGCCTCACCTGTTCCTCTGAGGGGCATCTTTGTGTTGATGACTTGTGTGGAATGAAACAGTTTGAGGTTGTTGTATGTCAGTATGTAGGTGGTTTTATGCCACTTCATGTTTAGTACGAAATGTTGTGGTTTGGTTTCTGGGTGACAGAGCAGGTTCGATAAACAGAGTAAAATACACTAATGGTTTTGCAGAACACATCAAAAGAGGTGTCTTTGTCTCAGTGGGGATCGGATGTCATGTACAGGTTATGTGGCACCTCTAAACTACAAGAAGAAAGATCTGAACCAGATTAGAGATGCATGACAATACATGTTATATAATAATAAATAATAATAATAAAATCTAATTGGTTTTCATATGGTCAAAGAGTTTCCAGTTTCTTATTATGTGTTGACGTGCAGTGGTTTCAAGTATTCTTCACAAGTACAGCTCATCCATTTTTTTAATTATACAGCCAAAACTATATTTTAGTATCTTTATTTTTTTATTTTTTTATTTTTTTAAATGCTATTATCTCTATAACTGTGGTTGAGTATATTTTATTCTAATCTTGTAATGAGTCAGTAATACTTAGATAAGTAAAAAAATAAAAATAAAAACATGACAATAATGTAATGTTAAATCATATTTTTCACAGTTTAAATCCTCCTTACTAAATTACAAATAATCCAAATTAACATGGCTTTATTACTTACTTTTGTTTCCGATCACACAGAAAAAATTATGCTTATGTTAAGTATTTTTGTTTTGTTTTGATTGTAACACACGGTATTCATTGTTTTTTCTTATGATTTTTTCTTAATTTTTTACTTAATCCGGATTAGCTAAATAATTGTTTGTAACCAATATGACGTCATAAGGTTGCAAAACCCGTTCCGGTCCTGAATACAAAACGGCATGGTTTTGGTTTTGATTGTGAATTATATACGTTTCATAGTCAGGTAATCAAAAATGCACTGCATTGCATTGTTTTAAATGGGCAAAAACAGAGAAGGTCCACCCTGAAAACCGATCCTTCCAAAGAAAAATAGTCAGGTTTTAACGATCTGGAGCAGCATGAAAGAGATGACCTCAATAACTGACCCATGCTAACCAGCCAAACTTTGACCTCATGAATAAACAGTAAGATACAATTTATGAATGTAACTGAATATAAAAATACCTGAACATCAGCAACTCTTTATGTATGATATTAACTGGCAAATATTAGAGAGATTGCATACAACATGAATAGCATGACAACAACTGCAGTTGTTGCACAGTAATTGCAGCCTTGTTGATTTTGCAGCGAATCTGGTATATAAACCTGTTGTTAGACAGTTCTTTTGAGAACAAGGATGTCAATATAGCCCTTAATTCAATTAAATTTAATACAAGATTCTGTACCACTTTACTTAAAGCCTTTATGTATAATACTTTATAAAAAAAAATGTTAATACATTAATTATGCCTTGTAATGCACCTTATATGCATTGTACAATCTCAGAAATAATTGTAACCACAGTTAATACATTATAACACTAATCAATTCATTGTTACACTATGCATTTTACATTCGGTTACAATTATTTACGACAAGATATAATGTATTACAATGCACATTATGAATAATTACAATGCATTATACCATTTAATAACCCTTTATAATGTATTATACATAAAGGATTTAAGTAAAGTGTTACCCAAGATTCAATTAAATTTCCTACAAGGCAACTAAAAACAGAAAAAACATAATATTTATATAACTTCCCGAACGGTTGGTTAGGGAGGATGAGAAAGAAATCTTGGGAGGAACCAAAACTCAGCAGGGAGAGCCCATCATCTTCTAGCTGACACATGTATACATATATATATAAAAAAACATTGACAAAATATCAATAATGGTGGAATGAATCAAAATATTCAATTCAAATATTTATAAGTCTGATGGGTCACATACAGAAGACAGTGAAGTCTAGGAAACATTTGAAGACTCTCATTCATCTGAATCTCCAACAACAGAACATCTGGTAAGAGATTTATATATATTATCAGTTATATTATTGCTAAATCAAATGAGTTTGTTTTAGTGCTGTCAATAAAAAAAATACTAATTATTCGCACATTTTTCTGAAATTAATTAAGTTTTTAAATATACTTTTATATTGCAATAATTTCACATTCAATCTTCAAATTAATGTAGAAACAACATAAAGACAGTGTAAATTTTTTAATATTTGTTTAATGGCATCTTTTTATGACTAAAGGTATCACTGAGACCAAAACAATGATGTATCTAGGAAATTGTTCTTTCTTTCCTAATATTTAACCACTGACTATATGTAATGTTGACTAAACATTACAGTATAAGAGCTATCAATTTTAACATTTATTAGACTTTAAAAAATAACTTCTAATTTAAGTGAACTTAAAACAATCTTCACATAAACCCATTATAATAAATGTCATATTTACCTGTGCCCTTCAGCAAGTAAGAAATATTCAGAAATGTTATAATGTTATCAAACACTAAATTCTAAATTAAATATAGATGAATCCTTAAAGCTACAAAAGTTATTGATTTCCTCTTTTTTCTTTTATTCTTTGATGAACAGACAGCAGCTGGGTTATGAGGTAATTTGGCTGCTATTACTTTAAGAGCTGCCGCTGCTGAACGTAACGCGGATCTGACATGCATGCTCGTAGTTTCATTCGCGTTTTAACATGAAATTATACAGGCTACAGCACGCATCGCCACATTTGTGCGTGCAAAAAGAGCATGCGCTATGAGCACAGTATAATGACTGACAGGACAGGAAAATTAGTTTTTACTGACATATGGCCTGACAACATCTCATCTGACCGCAGTTCACTTGTTCTACTGAAGCTCCTCATCACCTGTACCATTTCCGCGCTCGTTTGACTCGCGCCAGCAGGTGCTGAGGCGAATTTAGAGCGCGCGTCTGAAAACTCTCCTGTCTGATGTGGTCGTAAAGAGGTTCTGCGTCTAAATAAATGCAATTCTTGTGAAGAAAAAAGAGACAGAAGCAGCAGTTGTGAGTAGGGTTGGCCAACCCTAGCTCCGCCCCTGAGTTAACTGCATTAAATATTTTTTTAACGCCGTTACACTGGAAAAATTCATTGCCTGCATTAACGCGCTAATTTTGACAGCACTAGTTTGTATTTGGCTTAAATGAGTTTTGTGGTTATTTGTGAAATAATTTATGCATTCAGTTCTAATAGACATTTTTATAACAAATATAATAAAATGTCATATAATAAAGTTTATATAATTATTTTGTTTGTTTGTTTGTTTGCAAGATACCTAAAATAATGTAACCTTTTATTTCCTAAATTACTCATATATAGATTTTTCAACCTAAACCCATTAAAATGGTAATTTGTTCTTGATTTGTTGGTGATTTGTCAGCCTAAACTCATTAAAACGGTGATTTGTTTTTGGCTTTATTTCCAGACATATACAAAGTAATTTTGCATCATAATGTCAAATGTGCATCTCAAATGTAAAACAATTAAAGTGTGTTTAACTTCCTGTGTTTAATCTCCAGATATCAGAGATGGACAGCGGTCTTCCAGTGAAGATGTCGGTGTTGGCTCTGGTTTTGCTGGTGTTCAGTACGTGTGAGGCACACCGGCCCCTCTTTCCACATTTAAGGCCACCTCCATGTCTTCCAGTCATTACAACCTCAAGACCCATCACAATATCCACCTCAAGGCCGACCTCCACCTAAACCTCTACTACAAACTCAACTTCCACCATAATCCCCAATGTGAACTCCACCTTAGGCCCTACTACAACCTCCACCGAAACTGCTACTGCAACCTCAACTTCCACCACAAGTCCAACTACAACCTCCACCGAAACCTCAAATTCCACCACAAGCCTAACTACAACCTTCACCGAAACCTCAAACTCAAGCCCAACCACAACCTCCACCAAAACCTCAAATTCCACCACAAGGCCAACTACAACCTCCACCGGAACCTCAAACTCAAGCCCAACCACAACCTCCACCTCAACCTCAACTTCCACCACAAGTCCAACTACAACCTCCACCTCATCTGCTACTGCAACCTCAACTTCCACCACAAGTCCAACTACAACCTCCACCTCAACCTCAACTTCCACCACAAGTCCAACTACAACCTCCACCAAACCTCAACTTCCACGACAAGCCCAACTACAACCTCCACTGGAACCTCAAACTCAAGTCCGAACACAACCTCCACCTCATCCTCAACTTCCACCACAAGTCCAACTACAACCTCCACCAAAACCTCAACTTCCACCACAAGTCCAACTACAACCTCCACCGAAACCTCAATTTCCACCACAAGTCCAACTACAACTACAACCTCCACTGAAACCTCAACTTCCACCACAAGTCCAACTACAACCTCCACGGAAACCTCAACTTCCACCACAAGTCCAACTACAACTACAACCTCCACTGAAACCTCAACTTCCACCACAAGTCCAACTACAACTACAACCTCCACCGAAACCTCAACTTCCACCACAAGCCCAACTACAACCTCCACCGAAACCTCAAACTCAAGCCCGACCACAACCTCAACCTCAACTTCCACCACAAGCCCAACTACAACCTCCACCAAAACCTCAAACTCAAGCACAACTACAACCTCAACCTCAAGCCCCACCACAACCTCAACCTCAAGCTCCACCCTGTCCTTGACCATAATTCCCACTGCAGCCTCCATCTCAAGCCCCACCTCCACCAGAAGACCCCACAACAGGCCCCCCCACACACCTCCCCACAAGCCCCACCCTGTCTTCCACAATTAAGCTCCACCAAAGGCTCCAGAACAATCTCAACTTCAAGACCCATCTCAGTTTCCACCTCACCTGCTGGAGAATATAATAAACCAATAGTAATTCCTGAATGGTGAAAGGGCTCATATCGTACACTGTATTTTATTTATTTATTTATTTATTGCCCTGACATCCGCACTTATAATGTAAGTAAGCTTGTGGATTTTAGTTTTGTGTTCTTCTGTGACATAATCATATGGTAGCCTATGTTGAAATCTTCTGATTGTATAGTGGGTTGTTTCATGTTTCATTTTATTTCAATAAATGCAGAACAAAATTAAAGACATTTGCCATTCTATAAAACTAAAATATGTAACTTAACCATTTTTTCATTCAGCGCATTTGCACATATTTGTACTTAAAATTAATGTATGAAAATGATTGATAATTTTAAACTAAAACCTTTACAATAAAACATGGGTGTATAATACGCGGGGGGCAAGTGTGTTCACATAGAGGTTTTCAAGGGCCAGTGTGAATAAATCTAGATTTACAATCAAAGAGACAGGATAGTTTGTGCATGACCTGATATTTTTATTTGTATCCAGAATGAGGCGATGTAAATATCCCACAGCGCTCAACACTCTCATGCAGTGTATGTTTCATTCATACTCAACACTGGAGGGCGCTCTAGTGCAGAAAGTACAAGACGGACTCATAGAAGTAATAACTTAGATGTGCCAGGAAATCCCTAATATGGACAAAATCATCCAGCCACCACATTTTTCTTCCCGTAAGAGCGGATGCGGCCATTTATAAATTCTAGCTTCCAGTCTCATCCACATCCAGCTATTTCTAGCTGTACAAAACAGCTAGTTTTGTTGCTTGATAATGAAAATTGGTGTGTCTTACCATAAAACCCATAAAAACATTTGGCTGATGAAACGTGAAGACATTAAACACACTGTTGCAACAATATTTAATTTATGTGTGTTTTTCAAGTATAAAAGTATATGAATAATGCAGTGCTAATTGAAATAGCATTTATTACACTATAGAAACTATTCTGCTGCCTTCTGTGATAAAAATGGAAAAAAATGTTATATAAACAAATCATAAAATTGTCATTAGGAAAATATAAGAAAAATATGATTGAATACGAATCACTGCTTATTGTCTAGCAGTGTATTTTATTTCTTAGACAATTAAAAATAATAAATAAGAGAAAAATAAAACTTGTCAATTAAAAAGAAAAAAGTATTAGTAGGCTACATTTTACATTTCTGTCCACCTCACTTTTGAAATGATGGCTATGCCCCCGCAATAAAATAAATCCATGTGTATGCAAGAACCACATACACCTGATGACAAAGTACTCTGTTAAGCCACTTTGACATACAATACATCTTTCCACGCATGCGAGAAAAGGAGGTTGCGTTAAAGTTGAACGGAAAGTTCGTTTTGAAATTAATTTGAAATGCATTTTACTAGCTGTGTGCACGTGCTCCCTTATTAAAATCTGCATACTTATTGATAATTTGGATTAATCAACATTAGAACAAGGCTAAGAGCAAATTTAGGTGTTAGCATTTTGCATGAGCATATAGGCCTAGATTCTTTATTCACTAATAATTTCATAGAAAAAAAAATATTACTGTGCAAACAGTGGTCATAAACTGTACATATTTTAATTTATTTGCACAGTATCCCGGTCTCTAATATGCACCTATATCATGGTAAGGTTTGACAAGTTTTTCTATAATATGTGCACTAGTTTTAATCCCAAACTTCCTGACCTATATGCATTGGCACGCTTTTCACCCTGCATGGTGACAAACAAACTAGTCATGTTGATCCAGAACAAAGCAAATTCACATTTTGCTTGCATCATTGTATTACAACAAAATGCTTTACCTCCCAAAATTTATTTGATTTTTATTGAACCTAAATTCAGCGGTCCACCCAGCATTGTCTCGTGTACCAGTCAGTCTTTCCAGGTCTTTCTTGCTGTCGTCTAGAGGCGTCACATAATCTATACATGACATCCGATCCTTGCTGACAAAGATAATTCTTCAGACGGGACTCTGAAAAGATGTACTTTACTTCATTGTGTTTTCCCTAGTTAATCTGTGCAACCCAGATGCACTGAAACCAAGCCGAAACATTTCATACAGAACACAAAGTGCCTTAAAACCTCCTACACACTGACACACAACCTTTCAAACTCTTATTTCACATAATCCACATATAGATGGCCTCTCTCAGGGGAACAGGTGGCTATATATCTAAACTCAACTTGCAATGATTCCCTGTAAGAGGAACACACCGAAATCGTGAGAATTCATCCAGACGTGAAGATGTTGGCAGTTGTGGTTGTTTTATTTCTAGCGGTCGGCGTGAGTGACGGCGTGATTTTGAGTAAATGTGAGCTGAAGCAGCAGCTTGAAAGAGGCCTGACTCTGCAAATCCCCAATTCTGCAGACGTGCTGGCACAGAGTGAGTCTCTATTTACATCCCGAGCTTTAGATACCGATCACTGCTTCTGTGTAGATTCATATACTGTTTAAGTAGTTTGCAGGTGAGCATATAGTCACCTGCAAAGGTAAAGGTTCTTTATTGGCATTGAGGGTTCAATGAAGAACATTTAATGTCCATGAAATCTTTCCATTCCATAAAAGGTTATTTATAGTGGAAGAAGGTTTTTAAATTTTTTTAAATATGTTCTTCATGGTAAGAAAATTAAATGGCTATTTTAAGAACTGTTCACTGAAAGGTTCGGTTTAAGTTGTATGGAATAGAATATTCTTCAAAAATGACTGAAATGAACGAAAACTCTCTTTACAGTCGTGTGTCACGTCCAGCTGACCTCTGGCTTCAATACCAGCGCCGTTAAGACGATCGCTGAGACACAAGAGCCTCGTAGAGGTCCCGGTCCTCGCCGTGGTAGGTCTCCCGGAGGAAAAAGTGAAGGTGGCTCTTCCAGTAATGAAAGTGATGGGGACAACGATGAGGTCTGGACCCTGTATGGCTTGTTCCAGCTTAGCGACCATGTGGTGTGCAACTCTGCTCAAAGTCGTGCACTGAACCTCTGCAGACTGTCCTGCGACAGTGAGTATATTTAATATGAAAAGTTGATGCACTGGTCGATACGGCAAAATAACCCACGACAGGGTGATCAGAACCAGTTTGGGGTTCTTGTGAAAGAAATGAATACTTCTATTCTGCAAGGATGCATTATATTGATCACAAGTGACAGTAAAGAAATGTATAATGTTACAAAAGATTTCGATGATAATAAATGCTGTTCTTTTGAACATTTTGTTCATCGAAGAATCCTTTAAAAGAGTATGTTTTCTACAAAAAATATTAAGCGGCACAGCTGTTTTTTCAAGATGTTTCTTGAGCAGCAAATCAGCATATTAGCATGATTTCTGAAGGATGATGTGACACTGAAGACTGGAGTAATGATGCTGAAAATTCAGCTTTGCATCACAGGAATAAATTACATTTTACAATATATTCACATAGAAAACAGTTATTTTAAACTGTAATATTATTTCAGAATATTTCTGTTTTACTGTATATCTGATCAAATATATGCGACCTTGGTGAGCAGAAGAGACTTTTTTATATGCATAAATATTCTCTAAAATTAAATATGATTGTTCTCCTTTTCAGAGCTGATTGACGATAACACCAGTGATGACATAGCCTGTGTCCAGGCCCTTATAAATGCAGTGTGAGTAATTGAATAGAACATACAAACTTCAGAAAATGATATTATCATATATTATCCAGTGCAGTATGATTTAATTAACTGTGCTATAACATTATACATCATTGTTTGTATATGTATTAATTAATTAATTTTGCAGACTGTAGTATTAATATTTATTCCATGATGTAGAAATTATATTAGTAGTGAATCCTCATAAAGCAGGTGAGTGCAAGTGTCCTGATATTGTGTTTATCTGACTATAACAGAACTTCACCGATTCCTGACCCCAAAACTGCTAGACACATCCATGAAATGTAAGTGAATGAAACAAGAACCAATTCAATACAGCAATTAATGGAAAACACGAATTTACTATGTTTGCATGCAAGTACAGTATGTTAAAAAATTGGTATTGAGATCACTGCAATAGCTAATATCACTGGCTTGACTAAACCAGCTTTTCTAAAAAAAAAAAGTTAAAAAAATCATATTTTCATGTTTCCTATTTTCCTTTGACAGGATCTCACTGATCCACCAGCCAGAGTGTATGACCATGAAGGCCACTTCCTACTTTGCCAACTGTCAAGCGCCCTAGAGTCCTGACCTCTATTAGCACCCTGCTTTAATTTTGCATTTATGTGCATTTGTATTCGTAGCTTTCTTGCAAGACAACAAAATCCCAGCACAAGTAGCTTGTGTTTTGTACTGTATGAGTCATTAAAGCCATTTGAAAAGCAGTGTTGTGCTCATGAATTTAATTAAGGCCTGTTTGTCTCTGCAGTCTGATGTTGAACGTTTCGCGTTGAATGTTTATGTCCATTTTATTGCCAAAGGCAATCCAAATCGGATGGAAAACAAAGACGTTAAGGTAAATAAGTTATTTACCATTAGGCAGTATTCAGTACAGGCAAAATACTAAGTACATAGGACATCCACTAGATGCTTGTTAATAAACAGATTTTGGCGCTGAGGTAATTATAGCACACACTTGATTATTGTGTACTGAGATAAACAACAGGCTGTAAGGTAACTGAGAAATGTATAGTCAGAACAACTAAATAACCATTTTTTACATGTACATGCAGCAGCTGTTTTGTTTTTCTGGTGCTACAAATATGAGCTAAAAATTAGGAAAATTACCTAAAAATCTCGAGCACGATTTTTTTTCAACAAACACTCAGATAAAGATACAAAAGCTGTCACTGGGGCAGTAACCTAAAGTGTACATATTTTGAAAGGGTACTGCCCCAGAGACAGCTTTTGTACCTTTTTTTCGGAGACTGAAAGCAAGAGGACCTTCTGGGTGTAGATTCCTGATTTTATTATTACTAATAACAATAATAATATAGTTACATATGCTATTGTAATTTCTTTTCTTTTTTTTCAATGTACCTTAATATACAACTGATCTATATGAAGTATTAAGGCAATATGCGAAGTGACTTTAGGCAATATTGCATGAAAAACTGCATGTGGGCAAAAAGTTCAGTGACACTTAGCAATCTTTAATATGGTCTTTATTAGAAATGGTTTAGATGACTACATGATAATGTGTTTTATATTTAAATGCAAACAAGGACTGATGCAGTCTTGCAGATATAAAAAGTGACATAATAGGCCTACTGTTGTTGTCTCTAGTAAAAATTGTGGTACAACACAAAGTGCAACTAACTAGGCAGTATTTCAAAGTAAAACACATGGTGATCACTTAGCCTACTGTAAATACAAGCACAAAGATTTACTCTCATGGCGATGTAGTATACATTGTTGTAATGCAAAACTAATATGAATATCAAGATGTTTAATTCTATACAGCTTTATTATGTTACAGTATAAAAATCCCTGCAAAATTCAGTTCAGAATCAGATGATGAGAGGGGGGCCGGGCCTAGTTGTCACACTTTTTACTGAAATTAGTATTTCTCACTCGAGGTTTATTTTAGAAAGTCAGGCACATACTTTAAAGTTTTTTCTCTGTTATTTTAGTTTTCTAGATTAGAATTCAACCAACAGACAACAAGACAACAAAAAACTGAGATAGCCCTTGTGTCATCTTCACTCCCTGCTGAAAAAAAACAATAGACACCGTCACAAAATGTGTAATGGTTTTACTGGTTATAATGGGACTTGTATTGGTTTTAATGGAAACTGTACTGGACCATGTGCATCTCTTCAGGTAATTGGTTGCCTTCTATTGGTGGCTTGTTAAAACCAATAAATCCTAATGGAACATGTCCCAAAACACACTACAGGAAACCATTTTTTAATGGTTAAAAGTTGATGGTTTGTAATGGTATTTTTAGTGGACACCATAAGAATTTTTAGTGATGGTTCTATTGTTTTTTTTTCCCAGCAGGGCTTTGTGACAACTAGCCCCGGTGTCTCTTTAGTACTTCTGTCTCAGACAAACTCCCCGCTGGACTTGAGCTCAGGACACAGTTTGGCTTCAAGGTCTTCGATCTTGATGGACTCGACGTCTTTCCCGCTGCTGAGGCTAGCGGCCCGCGTTATCTTCGTCAGCGTGTCCTCGTAGGGCGGCGGGAGGTAAACCATGAGGAAAACCCCGTCAGACAAGTCCGAGCTCGTGCTGTTCAGCCGCTCCGCGTTCCCGGTGAGCGACGACAGAATCTTGGCGTTGCTCTCCGGGTCCTGCAGGTCCAGCGCGATGATGCTGGCCAGTCCGAGCTTGTTCTGCCTGAACCTTCGGTAAAGAAGGACAAACGCGACACCGAACACACGGAGCGTGACGAGCAGGAGGATGACGTACAGGATAAGCTCCCATTTCCCGTCGTTTTCGCTCGAAAGCTCATTCCAGTGGTAACCCTATAGGGACGTAAAGGACATCATGGGTTACTTGAGTTCAGGAGTTTGAACGTTTGTATTTATAGTATTGTGTTTATGGCATTAATGTTAGTCTACAAAACCACCACTGGCTCTGCACCCCTTTACCTAAATTCATTAGGCTACTTCAGACTTATGTGCCCTCTAGAAGCTTGCGTTTGGCACATTAGTGAACGACGCATTAAAGTGCCATCCCAAAGAGGCACAAACTCACTTTCACAGACTTTTACATTAAATGTTCCCTCCTGGTGGAATGACCTGCCCAACTCAATCTGAGCAATCTTCAAGAATCGGCTAAAACACATCTCTTCCATCTTTATTTGACCCTCTAACTCTAGCACTCTCTATTCTAATTCTATTCTTTAAAAAATACTTGCACTCTATTCAACTGCTTGTTTTCCTAAAAAAAAAAAAACTTACACTAGCTTCTCTATTCTTTTTGTATTCTGTTTGTTTGTTTTCTTTTTATTTATTATATAAATAACAAAAAAACTTGCTACATGTACTGTGTTAGGCTAACTGAGACTTGTTATAGCACTTGCTCTTTTGTTGATTTTGATTGCCTCCTGGTTTAAATGATCTGGTTTAAGCTGGTCTTCAAATGTTCAACACTAAAAAAAAAGTAAGATAACATTTTAACCTAAATAGTGGACCTTGCTTTTTTCTTAAATTCATACAAAATCGCCACCTCATTAAATAGTTCTGTTTTCTCATGAGATGGGATTTACTTGGTTTAATTGGACAACCAGCTGGTTTGACAGCCTGACTAACTGAAAAGTGCCTAAAAACCCTTTTAAACCAGACCAGGTTCAAAGGTCATCGGCACAAGACCACGAGAACCAGACGAGTCCTCTGCTCAATCTGACTTGCGTTGCAGCCTGGAATAAAACCACAGCATGCTGGTTTTGTCTGGCCAGAGGAGAACTGGCCCCTCAACTGAGCCTGGTTTCTCCCAAGGTTTTTTTTCTCCATTTCTGTCACCGATGGAGTTTTGGTTCCTTGCCACTGTTGCCTTTGACTTGCTTAGTTGGGGACACAATTTCTGGCAACATTGTTGACTTGACTGCACAGACACTATTGGAAGAGAACTGAACTGAGCTGGACAGCGTGTCCACCCTAACTGGACTGCATCCCAAAATCTAGTGCTTCTCCAACCGTTTTACAAACACTAATCACATAATGCTGCTTTTCAGCTAGATTAGATATTTTGGTCCTTTAAACCCCTTCGTTTACGCCAAACCACACTGTGTCACCTCAAACGAACCCCTGTGGAGATCACAACTGGAACTTCAGATCATCACGGCATCAAAATTTAAGACAAAACAAATGTCAGATTGTAAGTGCAACTTTAATATAGTTTGATTCTCACACAAAGTGAATTGCACAATTTCCATTGCACAAAAGGTTCTTTATAGAGTTATAAGGTTCTTTGGATTATTTAAAAGTTCTTCAAACAAAGAAAACAATTTTTTTAAGAACTGTTCACTGAAAGGTTCTCAGAATGGTTCTTCTATGACATCGCCACTTTGGAACCTTTATTTTTGGAACTTTAATCTCCAATCGTCTGTCCATTTCCATAACCTCATCTTGAATCATAGCTTTCATCTTGAATGGGATTGTTCACCAACCTGTAGTCGTTGTTCTGCGGTAGGCGGCGATGGGGACCCAGACACCCAGTCATCTCTTCCAGCAGGTCCAAACTTTATCCAGCTGCTGTCCAGCAATCGTCGCATGCTTCTGCTGATAGAAGAGCGCCGTCGGCTGATGAAGGATGAGAGAGTCAGACCAGCAGCTGTCTAAAGAGCGCAGTGGGATAACAGCTGCATCTTGTGTCTCTCTGAATGTGCGTGTGAGAGCCAGAATTTGTGTGTGTTAAGTACTGTCTCACATGCTCGCACATGCAGATCAGTGGAAATCAGGCCAGCGGTCAGCCAATGGCATGAGGCGAAAAAAGACCCGAAAGGCAATCATTTGGGGATTTGTGATGCGCACAGCTGGCCTATATTTAATAAACAGCAGAGAGGGATAGAGAAGATGGAGCTGTAAATCAAATGAGTTGAAGTGCTGCTGCGGTTTGCAATGGTGGCAGAAATGGGCGGGGCTTTTCCTTTGCATTCAGAGTTGCACGTGTGTTTAGATGAACATCTAGGAATGCTTCAGTTCAGACATCTGTTGCTTTATGATACAGCCTACTTCATTGCTTTGGAGAAACTTAACCCTGTTTAGTCAGACATATGAAATACTAGTTTGTTTGTTTTTTTAATTGGACCATTTATTGAGCCTTTAGACAAAATATAGGCCTATATATAAAAAAGTCAGATTTGAAACATCAGGCTTTTATGACTCATATAATATGATACAGTGAGAATAATGAGCTCACACTCGAGGAGTAAAAAGCACCTATATATATTTCAGATGCCCAAACTGAGCAAAAATATGCAATTTGGTGCAGTTGATGTTATTTATATAGCCAGAAATTAAGAAATTCTTATAGTTGATAATGTAAATCAATATGATATTTATAATAGTAACAGACTACTTATATAAATGCATATAAATATCAGTTGTCACGATAATGTCTTAGTAAGATTATATTTATTTGCTCAGTTTTATGATTAATAAAATAGATAATGCAACGCAATACAGTGATGATTGAGAAATGAACAAATAAACATTCCTCAAAAGGCTGCTGATTATTTTTGATACATTAAAAATTACAAATGGATAATCAAGTAAACCTAAGTTGCTTTAGTTTAGTAAGTGTTCATCTAAATATTACTAATAATATCAAAACTATTCTTGCATTTACTTCATAAAAATCATTAAAGATTTCATGGCAAAAAGACACATGAACCACAAACTGAAGGTGGATACACTTACAGTAATACTATTTAAAATACTTTTACTTGCTAAAAACATCAACTATCAATCAGATGACAGAAGGCATGATTGTGTGCAACAGGTTTTACAGCAAAACTTGTTAATCATGTTGATAATTTAGAGCCCTTAGAAATGTATATATTAGATGCGATATCATAGGCTTTAGGTTAAAAAGCAGAAGAAAGCAACAGAAACATGCAGATTTTAAAGTCTGCATTAGTCTGGTTGGTTGGAGATGTGAAATGATTGCCAGGGCATTTGAGCTGAGCTACAGTCAATCAGCGATAAAACTCTGCTCAAACCAAAGCGGCATCATGGCGATAGTCTCATTAGGACCAAAGCTCATTACTGATATGCCGTGGATCACTGTCAGTACATTTGGTTTATTAATGTCTGAGGTCCGGCTCCTAAATAAGCACTCATTCTGATTTCTCAAAAATGTTCACGTGAACACCAGCATTTGGTTTTTACTATTGGCTCTATAATGTCAAAATTTGACTTTGTACTGTGTACTGTCTCATTTAATCATGCAGCTAATGAGCAATATTGTAATGTTAGAAAGCGAGAATGTGCCATTTTTGTTATCTTAAAGGGTTAGTTCACCCAAAAATGCAAATTAGCCCATAAATTACTCACCCTCAAGTCATCCTAGGTGTATATGACTTTCTTCTTTCAGACGAATCCAGTCGGAGTTATATTAAAAATGGTCTTTGATCTTTCAAGCTGTTTAATGCCACTCAGCGGGTGTTGCAGTCCAAAAGCACTTAATTAAAAAGCGCCCATCCATAAAAAAAAGTGTCTCACACGGCTCCGGGGGGTGAACAAAGGCCTTTTGTAGCGAATCGATGCGTTTTTGTAAGAAAAATATCCATATTCAAAACGTAATAATCACTTTAATGTAGCTTGCGCCAGCAGTTGTACACAGAAGCAGCTCCAGGCGGATGACGTATGAGGTCAGTGCCCGCTGAGTGGCATTAAACAGCTTGAAAGATCAAAGACAATTTTTAATATAACTCTGACTGGATTCATCTGAAAGAAGAAAGTCATATACACCTAGGATGACTTGAGGGTGAGTAATTTATGGGCTAATTTGCATTTTAGGGTGAACTAACCCTTTAAGAAGCTATTTTTACCTGATCTTGACCTTGACCTTAAGTTTAATTCAAACCATACAAAAGAAACTCTTGTGGATTTGCATTGACGTGACGGTGATAAAATTAGTTTACTTTTTGGCTGAAATTTTCCTTTAAAATAAAATATGCACTGATGTTTTGTATGAATGCTAAATGACAAGCGGCTGTTTAGACAGATGAGTTTCAGAAGCAGAACAATCCTAATATCTGGGTTTATAGGGGACAGCTGGGGTTGAGCATTTCAGGTTTAGCAGCCGCCATGTTTTTAATTAGAGATATGGAAATGTCTGTGTAATTCAGTCAAAATCTCTGATGCACACGTGAAGGTTTTCCAAAGAATTTCTCTGACCACTGGTAATGAGAGTTTGCAGGACGTCCTGTGGATAAAGCAATCATCCAAAAAGAGGTTTATTGAATAGACACTTTAATCACATGACCAGACAAAACAACCCCGCGGGCTGCTGACAGCACAACATGAACCCCACATTCATTTTAAAACACAGTCTTCACATGAACACACACTTCATGTGAAAAGCTGAACCTGAAAAAACTAACTAGAATCAAATAAATAATAAAAATGAAATATAAATAGAATACAAAATACAAAATATAAAAATTCAATAAAAATATAATTATAAATATAAAATATAATTAATATTATAATATTAATAATATATAAAATACCTGATATACAAAATAAGTTTTATATATTTTTGAGAAAAATCATTTATAAAATATCATGTAAATCTAAAATTAAACTGAAACTAGAAAAACACTGGAAAAAGCTAACAGAGTGAATTGAAAACATAGAACAGACATAAAACTTCCTTGAAATATCTAAAGTATAATAACCCTGAACTGCAGCACCTTTTGCCTTCAGTTATTCAGCTTGTGTGTTTCATGTGTCACCCAGCTTCATGTTCAATGCTAATCCTAACCAGACACGTTAGCCTTTCACACACACTTAATCACACACACACACATGGCATGAGGCTTTGCCATGTCAGACACAAAATGGGGTCACCGCTCTCCTCCCACTCCAGCCCAGACCAGGCCAGACCAGCGCTGACCCAGAGTCTGAATCTGAGTCACGAGAAGAGCACATTCATCATCAGGAAATGACCCAATCTGCTAATCAAATGTTTCAGAGAATCCGCTGAGGTGACACCACCGTCATTTCCTGCTGTCAGTGAAGCGCTTTAATGTGAACAGTCAGCATTTCACTCTGGGCTCTTTATTTCTTTTTCAAATATCAAATTCAAATAAAGAGAGAATCTGTTGAGGGAGCTCAGTGACACTGTTATGCCCTTGTCTCGGATTTTAAGCCGTAATATAAAGTCTTCATTTGTACTTTCACTCTCTCGGCCTTATTGCTAGAAATACTGCATTCTGTTACGCAACCACTTTTACTGAAGATTTACACACACTGTCCTTAATTCTACATTAATATCTTTGTCTCTCCATGCAAATTACCTCAAGTTCATTTATCTGGATCTGTTTCAAGCTGTTTTCAGTTATGAAAAAAACAGAGAATGACATATACAACTATTATATATATATATATTAGTTGTTTATATAATTTATATAAAAACTACACGATGTTTTTCTGCTGCAAAAAAAATGTATGTGGATAATTATGTCTACTAAAGATAAGAAGTATTTGATTTGTATTGGAGGATAAAAAATAATCAGATCTCCTTCTCATTTGCATAATTTCATGTCATTTCTGTCTGTTAATTAAATTTTAGTAGAGCTTTATTTTCTCTCTTTAAATCAGGATAAACATTCACAAAACATCTGTTAGACTGGACATCTGTCTCAACAACATTCAACATTCATGTGTGTGTATGTGTGTGTGTGTGTGTGTGTGTGTATGATTTTGCCATTTTTCCAGAACAATTTTGATTTATTTGAGCTGTGCAAGGAAAGGTGAATAAGAAAAAATATATATAAAGACAGGGAAAAAATTACATCTCAGATTTTTAAATATTTTTATGCTATATTTGTATATTTTTAGCTTTTGACCTCTTCTGGCACAAGTCAAAAGTCAAGTCTCCATTTATGTGATATACTGGTCTCTAGATAAATAAGTCAAGTTAAATTTATTTATATAGTGCTTTTCACAATACACATTGTTTCAAAGCATATAATTATATATAATATCTTCATGCCTCACAGGTGCAGATTAGAGCTGAGTGATAATACAGTTTACATTTTGCAATAATACTTAAGCAACCAAGTAGTGTTGCTATGTAGTATATATTGCACTGTATGTATCTGGATAAAGTTGGACATGCTTATATATTTTTATATAAAGAGCTGGCCGATAATATAGTTACATTTTGCGACAGTGTAAACAACATCGCAGTTGAGATTTGCTATATAGTGTGTATCAGTTTGATATATCGTAGGATATTTTAAACTTTTAATAAGTTCACTCTTGCAGTCAGCAACCAAATGAAAATGATGAATCTGATAACAGTGAGTTTTGTATGAAGAAAGCACTCAGATTGTCTTCAGCAAATGGCTAAATGTTGTTTTCATTACCGTTTTCATGAAGATTGTTTGATGGCCACAGTGAGGTTCAGCTGGTGTTGTGACGATCATGAAGCTGATTCGAGGACACACTTTTGGGATGCTGATTGCCTAGTTGTGAGGGATCTGGGGTGATAACGGGGAGTTTCCCTCAAAGACACGTAATTAGTGCAGCATGAGTCTCTGTGTATGAAACGCCATCATGTTGATTCTTTCTGCCTGTGTGCACTCATTCCTCCCAACAGCAGCACGTCCTGGAAATGAAAAATAAAGTTTATTCAGAACATTTGAGACTCATTTTTATATCAGTGATCCAGCTACTGCATGTGAATGCATGTGTGATGATGCTTGTATGAAGGGCATTAAGGGAGGGTGGAGACATTTGGCAGGGATTTGTTAGTGTTTGTGTGCCCTTGACCCGTGTTTTGCTGGAGGTCAGAACAACTGCTGAGCTCTCAACATATTGCAGCTATATGAAGATCTGCAGTGGCTTTTCTGTGGGTATTATAGAAGTAAATGGGGCGCAGTGTGTGCGTGCATGTGTGTGTGTTTTATTTATTAGAGAGAAAGAGGAATTATTTATTTTGTGTGTTTAAATGTAAGCAAGTACAAATAAAAAAACCCTGCTTATGTTATTTTTGTCCTTATTTAAAAAAAATATTATGGAATTAGGACTCATATTTTAGCTGGGGAAAAAATGAAAAAATGTCTTGATGGATTTGTTTCTTACAAACATCCAGCTTTTTGCTTCACAAGACAGTAATGGATGGACTGGAGATGTGTGGATTACTTGTGGGTTACTGTGATGTTTTTATCAGCTGTTTGGACTCTCATTCTGACGGCACCCATTCACTGCAGAGGATCCACTTGTGAACAAGTGATGCTATGTTACATTTCTCCAAATCTGTTCTGATGAAGAAACAAACTCATCTACATCTGAGATGGCCTGGGGAAGTATACATTTTCAACAATTTTTCATTTTTGGATAAACAGTTCCTTTAATAATACTTCTGAACAAACTGTTTAAAATCCTGTGCTCTCACACAAGATGAAGTGGTCTATTGAAAGCAAGTGTATTTGCCTCAAACATGTCCTTTTAGTGACACAGTGGTGCAGAAATACACATGCTGAGCTTGCAGCCACATGAGCGTCTCCTTGCGGCGGTGCACCTGTCACCTTGTTTGTCCAGCGATCACATTCACTCCACATCTGCTTCCTCAAAGCACAGCAGCTGTAATGCTTTAAGAGGCTTAACTCACCGCTTTCTGTTTCTTTGTGCTTGTGTTTATGTCTGTGTTCGTTTGATCGGCACTTCAGGGTTTCATCTTAATAGCTGACTGTTAACTTACTCATCTTAGTAGCTGATTTGTGTTATCGTTGTTGTACTCTTGATGCTTGATCTGTCCAGCTACATGTGACACTTTCCTACAGGCCGCTTCAGTCTGCAGGCAATGTAAATGTAAACGCTGCACAATAAGTAAGTGAGTGGGGTTTGTAGGAGTTTGATTATTGTTGTTGCAGCATTCATCAAACCTATTCATTCAACCTTGTATCCAAACTTTTTTCTTTAATTTTTGAGAAAGATATATCCAAAAGTTATACAATACTGTTCCAAAGTTTGGGGTCAATAAGAGTTTTTTGTTTTGAAGGATCTGAGAATCCTCAAACGCAAACTGTGTGTGTTTTGCTTTAAGAGAGTAACCATGCATTTGTGTTGTCTTCTTTTATATTAATTTATTTGTTCATTTACAGTTACAATCATTTATCATTTAATCATTTTTATTATTGCATTTAATCATATAATAATTTATAATAATCATTAGCCATTTGTATACTCATTTCATTGATTCATTAACGGATTAGTAATTTTTTGTATTATATTATTTTCCATTGTTGTTTAGTCTTATGACTGTGTGTTTCAAGAGCTGTTTGTCTTCATGAATAAGAGGTACGATGTTGATGGAAACTCGAGGTTTATGGGATGTTGTTGTGAATCAGTTTGGTATAACAGTACTTGTTGGATTTGTGCTGGTCAGACGAAGTCTGAAACATACACAACTAAGCTTATACAATAAACTCTGCTCCTTTTTTATCATCATCATTTGGTCTCTTGCTTCTGCTCTTCTCTGGCTTTACTCAGTCAACTTCTTGGCTGACAGAAGACTGTTAATACAGTTTTGGCTATTTTGGGTACCAGACAAGACTTGCTATCAACAGGTTTGGGGTTTTAAGCAATTTTGCTGACTGTTTCCAGACAAAACAGATATTTTCTGACAGGATCTGGCATCTGGGGCTGGATCGTAATTATCTGGTGTGAAGGCATGATCTAACAGTTTGTTTGTTTTTTAAAGAAATTAATACTTTTATGCAACAAGGACACATTCAGTTGTTCAAAAGTGACAGTAAAGACATTTATAATGCTATAAAAGATTGAAAATGATTTCTGAAGGATCATGTGACATTGAACACAGGAGTAATGGCTGGTGAAACTTCAGCTTTGGAATAAACTATATTTTAAAATTGTCAGTTTTACAGTATTTTTGGTCAAATAAATGCATTGGTGAGCTCCTTTTTAAAAAACATTTTAAATATCCTATTTTGTTATTGTTCATATAGCATTGAGAAGTAATTTTACTGAATGAGCTTGTTTGGACTGTTGCCCGTTCTCTTTTTTGAAGCTAAATATTTAGTCAAACCCTGCTGTGCATTATAATGTTTTCATATAAATGAGTGTGTTTCCTAGTTTTATCAGTTGTATTTAATATAAATGCATCTGTTCAATGTAATGCCAACACTCAAATTGAAATCCTATTTGTGGCAAATAAATACTGCAAATTAAACAAGTAAAAACATTCAACAACCACCCCCACATGCACACAAAATCACCTTCAAGTGATTTTCTGCTCAGTTTTAGTCTGTTCCAGACAGATCCAGCTCTGATGTGTTATATAGGCTAAGTGAAGAAAAGTTCAGATCCAGAGGTGACGGGTCAGTCGCCAGTCTAGTAATCTCGCTCTCCGTCTGATGCACAGCTCTCATGGATGCCAGACCAGGTTAAACAAGGAGCCTTGGCCTTGCGTTTAGTGCACAAGTTCTGACATATGAGGATGACATCATGTCCTGATCCTGTTCTTTACATCATTTCAGAATATTTACATTTACATTTAGTCATTTAGCAGACGCTTTTATCCAAAGCAACTTACAAATGAGGACAATAGAAGCAGTCAAAACTAACAAAAGAGCAACAATATATAAGTGCAAATGACAAGTCTAGGTTAGCCTAATATTCTTCAATAGTTTGCATTGCAACAGTATTTGCAATAAAATGCATACCAGTGAATACATTTAGATGCTTATTATTGAGAATCAAGGACTCACAGATGGGGATAGATAGATAGATAGATAGATAGATAGATAGATAGATAGATAGATAGAACGGCATAAGGATAGATAGATAGATAGATAGACAGATAGATAGAATAATTTCTATGTACAGTATATCTGAAATGTAATACACTGATATAACATCAGATGGCACTATAATATTTTAAACCGAGAGCTGAAATCTGATCCTATGCGGACATTAAATGAAGGTAAAACCTTCCGCATTGTGAATTTAACGCGAGTGAATGAACCCGCGGTCTAAACGATACTGTATTCATAACTGTAGGCTAATTATTTCAGAAGAGTTTAAGTCAAGCCTCAACAAGCGAAAAGTTCAGTGTAGTGAGTAAGAGAGAGAATGAGTGAGTGAGTGAGTGAGTTACAGCTACCTGTAAACACCTTTGTCGTGCCTGTGGGAGTGCACGAGACGCATGTCATTTCCCCGAAGAGCGCCGCTTCTTTGGAAACTCTCGCGCTGCCTCACTGTCTCATGTAGCTCTGTAACAATACAGAACTGAACGAAAATGGGGTTCACTGCACTTGGAGAACACTAATTTCGACAGGATTAACACTCTTTATAATATGTGAATACTGGATTGAAACTCGCTGGTAATAATGCGGACACAGATCTATATCAGTGTCACTGTCTTGATCCTGATCCAAAAATCCGCCTCAGAGGGTAAAATGATTTTATCTTATTTATGTATTTATTTATTTATTTTTTGGTAGTATAGTAGTAGTATAATATTAATTTAATATATTTAAACATTTTAAATATATATTTATTAAATGTTTATTATTATTATCAATTAATATTTTTATTTATTTAGAAACTTGAATTGTTGGAGGAAACAGACCCTTTTAATATCACTAAATATTTCATAAATGTTGATAATTAATGACTAACGTTTATGTTGGGCTGAACACAGATATGTTTGGTTGGTACATGTGAAGCAGGATGGCACAGCATTAAAATGTTTTAGTTTTCATATAAAGAAGGCTGAGTCAACACACACTGGTAGATATTTCTCTATTTCATTTTCATGATAACATTACATTACTTTAATTTCTAAATCTTTTCAGAATCTTATGGCAGCCCAACGCCAAGGTAATGGGTTCAGTTCCCAGGGAATGCAAGAACTGAGAGAAATATGTTTGCACGGTGTATGTTGTGTTGGATAAAAGTGTTTACCGAATGTAATCTGTTTTAACACTTTCTATGCTTTTAGAGTTGCTATCTGTGCATTTAGAGTTGTTTTACCGTGTTGTTTTCCATGATAAGAGCGTAGGTCCAAAGGCCTGGTGCAGGTGTCAGTTTTTATTGCACTGACATCTGAGATTAATCCTGAAGGCAGGTGCGTCAAAACTCAACAAGAGGGACACAAACCCAGCTCTTTAATGTCAGTCCTGTCGGTCACATTTAACATTTCACACATTCCTCTCATTTAGGGTGACCATACGTGCCATTTTCCCAGGACGCGTCCTGGCCAGGATTTCTATATTGCCTAAAATATCTAGGTTTTGGCTTTGTTTGCGTGTGCAGACCGATCGTTCTATGACATCAAAATACCATACAGACGCATTCATAGTTTAAAGTGTGCTTCACTAAAGAGATCCGTGAACGTCTAGACAGAAATATGATCATGACAATCACGTACTGTACTCCACATATGAACTAAATCAATAAAGCAGGTCAAAGTTCAAGCATATCACAGCTGACTTATGAATCAATCTGATTAGACTGAATAAATGAATGTGATAAGAAGTTGCTGATGTGATTGTGAGGCTGTTAAAGCAGATGTAAAATGACTCCATTTAGATAGAGTAAATGATTCGACTACACAAAGAGATCTGATTTCAGTCATGATTCATTTTTAACCAAATTTTAGCCCCATTTAAAAAGGCTGCAAGTAATGCAACAGCTCGGTCCTGTGAGTCAAACATTTTTTCTTTGAATGTTGTAATATGATTCATGTCATTACAACATTGTTTTTGGGAAGCTTGTTGGGTTGGAGTTCTCAGAAGGTCTTAAAGTCCCCATGAAATCAAAATTAAAGTTTTTTGGGTGTTAGTATCAATATGTTAGCCTTAAGTTTATCTATATCAATCTGGTAAGATGGTAAGATTTTTTTAAATATAGAAGTCTCACCAACACTGCGTTTATGAGATCAGAAATACAGTAAAAACAGTAATATTGTGAAATATTATTACATTTTAAAATAACTGTTTTCTATGTGAATATATTTTAAAATGTAATTTATTCCTGTGATGCAAAGCTGAGTTTTCAGCATCATTACTCCAATCTTCAGTATGGAGGTCCGTTTCTGCCACTGAATAAAAAATAAAAACTTTTATTAAAAAAATAATAAATAATTGTATTAAATAAATAATAAAATAGTCGGTAATTGCGACTTTTTTTGAGAATTACATGATATAAATTCGGCATTGATAGTGATATAAACTAGCAATTCTGAGAAATAAATTCGCAACTCTGGCTTTCTCATAAACTTGCAACTGTGAGAAAAAAAAATCAGAATGCGAGATTCTCAGAGCGCAGTTCTGAGAAATAAAGTCAGAATTGTGAGTTTATATAATGCAGCTGCGAGAGAAAAAAAGTCAGAATTGTAAAATGAAAACTTGCAATTGACCCTTTGCTAAGACGCACCCCCTTAGTTACTGTTGCTATGTTTGACAAGCCATGCCGCACACATCATGTTCTCACGCAGTACAGAGGAGAGAGCAAAGAGGAAACTGACAACGCGCCGACAGACAAGACAGGTTTCTTCTGGTAAGAAACAAGGTCTTAGGACTCTCAACTTTCAAAATTTGTCATTTTCCAACAATGTATTCCAACAGTGAATACAGTTTTGTTGTTGCTACAGATCGCTGTATTGCCTCAAGCGGCACACATGAACCGATCATCTCTTCCTCTTTACTAGTTATAGCATGAAATAAACAACAGAAGGTGTCTTGTTTCAACTGTGGAAAGACGTCAGTACACACCATTTTTCAAGTTTAAGTCCACCGACGTTAATCTACTCTCCTGTCTGATTTGTTTGTCGGACAAATGGGCGGATTCAGCGTTATGATTGGTCAGATCGCCTGTCAATCAAGCCCCCTGCAAAGGATTAATGACCTTGTTTTATTTTTTATTCAGTGGTGGTAACGGGCTTCCATACTTCAGTGTCACATGATCATTCAGAAATCATTCTAATTTGCTGATTTGTTGCTCGAGTACACTTCCTCTTATTATTATCATCATCAATGTTAAAAAGAGTTAGCTTAATTGTTTTTGTGGAAATCGTGATACTTTTTTTTACATTCAGTTTTTTCAAAAACTTTCTTTGTTCTCATAAAAGAGCCTGTATTTGACAAGACATAAAAAAAGTAAAAAAAATAATAATAATAAAGAAGAAAAAGAGTCGGTAGAATCAAACGACTGCCACACATTACATTACAATGCTAAATGCTCTTCAGTATGTCACATAAGAGACGTTAAACAGGTTTTGAGTGTCAACTTTATAGGGGTTTAAAACACATCTGAATATAAAAGCAGTGCAAAGCCCAAAATACTATACAAAGTTGATATCAGACAGAAACTGGCACTGGTCGATGGTAATAGCAGTGTGCGTGACAGGTTAAATGGCATCTGTTAACAAACGGCAAGTGTGAGCGTGTGTGTGCGTGGGTGTTTGGAGAGTAGAGCCAGCGGGAAGGGAAGGGAAGATGGTTTTGATATGTGTTGTGTTTACCATGAGAAGAGAGAGCGCTGGGGAGGGCCACCATGGGACATGAACCCTGTAAAGGCTTGCCTTGTTCATACTATCTCAACAGACAGCATTGATAGCGTTGTCAGGCCAGTCTGAACCAATACAACAGGAATCGCTGTAACTGTGGCTGTTTAGATTAAAAAAAAGAATATGAGATGATGGTTAAAAAAGAACAGAAATGATTAGCATACATGAAGAAAATTAAGCGTACTTTAAGGCCATTAAGGTTTTTAGTTATTGGGACATTTCTCTCTAGTTCACATTTCTTTGTGATGAAAAAGCACTCTTATTGTTATAACTGCAATACAGTAATGAAAATTTCCTTTTCAAGGACAGAATTATTACATGAAAAACAAAGAAAAAACACTAATGTTCATTACTGTTATAGGGTCAGTAGTTCTTTTTTTTAAAGAAAGTAATACTCAAGGACACATTGAACTGATCAAAAGTGACAGTAAAGACTTTAATGTTATAAAAGATTTCAAATAAATGCTGTTCTTTTGAACTTTCTATTCATCAAAGAATCCTGAAAAAATGAAGCAGCACAAATGTTTTCAACATTATTACAATTTAAAAACAAATCTTGTGCAGCAAATCAGCATATTTTCATGATTTCTGAAGGATCATGTGACACTGAAGACTGGAGTAATGATGCTGAAAATTCAGCTTTGATCACAGCAATAAATTACATTTTATAATATATTCACACAGAAAACAATTGTTTTAATTTCTAATCATATTTCACAATATTACTGCTTTTAATGTATTGGGTTTTTTTTCCTTTCAAATAAATGCAGCCTTGGTGAGCAGAAGATGCGTCTTTCAAAAACATAAAAAATATTACAAATTCCAAAATTTTAAATGGCATTGTACATTCAGTAATTTAATAAAAATAAATAAATAAAAATACTACTATGTTGTATACTTAATACTAAATAATTCTACTTTTCAATTTGTGAATACTGTATATCACTTTTCTGGCATTATTATAAGCAAACAAGAATTGTATTACTTTACTGTACTACTGACAATGAAATGTGCTGAACTATCTTTTAAGAATAATGTTACAATGCAAAAAAAAAAAAGGTTTTTAAAAACAGGCTTCATTTTCATTATATTAGAAAGTATATTTCATTATTTGTTTTCTGAAATTTAGCCCACATATGCCTTAACAGATTTTGTCTTTTTTTATTTGTACTCTGAATGGGAATTATGAGCAATGTTTTAGTTAGCATAATAAGAAATGTAATATACATGGAGATCATGTGATCAGACTAATGCAAACAGAGAGAAAAGAGCTCACTGATCAAACATAATGTGATTCTGTCTCTCTTTTAGCTGTGAGTCTCCCGTCTCCTGCGAACGTGTCTATTCAGTGTGACAGCTATGGAGTTGAAGTTCGATGGGAATATCCTGATCTCGATCAAGACGTTTACTTCCAGGTGAAGGTGAAAGATTCTTTCAGTGAAAGGTAAATCATCTGAATAAAAAAACTGATCTTTCACAGCTACCGAGTCTCTAAATGTTTATTTTATCTTGATTAAATGACTGGTGAATCCTTTAAAAAACCAGTTAAACCATAAGCTTGTTTAGTTTGAAAGTGTTTTCTGCCATCATGAGCTTACTGTTTACTTATTTTTGTTCCAGGAGCTCTAATCTTACACAAAATCATCATTTAAACATATCTAGTATGCTGTTCAATGCAGCACACAACCGCTACTATGTTAATGTGACGGCTGTGCGAGGAGGAGAGAAGTCAAATTCGACCAAATCAGATAACTTCAGCTATAATATATATGCTACCGCCAATATTAAGTGTAAGTTTAGCCTGTGTTTTTAGTGGAAATATCATCTATCATAGCAAATGCCGACAGTATAACTGTACTATTGTGTGTTCAGGTTATTTGGATTTTCCTGAGGTTAAACTTTCTCCCAAAGATGGCAAACTTCACGTCCAGTTCACCAACCCTCTTCAGCTGTACAGAAACTCACCGGCTCTGCGCAACCTCACCGATAATCTGGAATACTGTATCGAAACAGACGAGGTAACCTTCACTTTCCTGTCTGCTTGCAGTAATAGTTCAACCAAATACAAAAAAAACCCTCACCTGAAGAATCTTCAGCAGCTTTTTCTGTATTATAATCATTTATAGCTTTAAAGGGGTCATATGATGCGATTTCAATGTTTCCTTTCTCTTTGGAGTGTTACAAGCTCTTGGTGCATAAAGAAGATCTGTAAAGTTGCAAAGACTAAAGTCTCAAATCCAAAGAGATATTCTTAACGATGAGCTTTGTAAAAATCGACGCGTTTCAGAAAGGCGGGGCATAGAGGAGAAACAATAATGTACAGTATATGGAAAATAATGTGTTTTTTGAACCTTAAACCGCATAAACACATTTCATTACACCAAATACACAAAATAATGTTCTTTTTAGCAGCATCATATGACCCCTTTAATAAAGACCAAAATGCAACATAAAAGTAGCTGAAGTCTTCTGAAGTCATATGATCGCTCCATTTGAGGAACAGATTCGAATTTAAGTAATTATATATTTTCAAATCAATAACAAAAAAAATAAAAGTGAAATATTTTTATTATTTCAAATAACTGTTTTCTATGTGAATATATTGTAAAATGTAATTTTTTGCTGTGATCAAAGCTGAATTTTCAGCATCATTACTCCAGCTTTCAGTGTCACATGATCCTTCAGAAATCATGAAAATATGCTGATTTGCTGCTCAAGAAACATTTATTATTATCAGTGTTGAAAACAGTTGTGCTCTTTTTGGGGAAACTATAGTTTTCTCTCACTTTTGATCAGTTTAATTTTATTTAACAAACAGATCTTATTGACCCCAAATCTTTGAACAGTAGTGTACAGTATATCTCAAGTCCAATAGAATGCATAAATAATGACGAAATGCTTATTTTTGTATGAACTGTTCTTTTAAATAGTTGTAACTATTGTTTTCTCCACAGGGGATGAATGAAGTCTGTGAAACCTGTCAAATTAAGCAAAATACATCATGCGAGACGTCCGTTGTGTTTTCTGAGCACAGGGGCGAATACCGCATCATTCTGACTGGAAATATCGGACAGAGGTTTTTCAATCCCAGAAGCAGCTGTTTCACAGGAGACATAAGAAGCTGTAAGTGCAATTTCAACCAAACAATCTTCCATTCACTTCACAAGGCAGATAACAGTAGAAATGCAACATCCATGTGAACAGAGCTGAATTAGACAAATGCAATTATTTTGTAGTTTTTATGACTTTATTATGTATTGTATTTGCTAGTTATAATAGAGAATTTGTAAGTACATCCCAACTTTTGGCTTCTAACATATTAGGTAGCAAATTAAAGCACAGTTTACATTAAAAATACTTAAATACTGAAGGCAGATTATATATTTTTATACATGAGACAAAACATATGGGCTCAATGGTACCAAGCTGAAACAGAACCCAAGCATTATAAAGGGATATTAAATGATAAACCCAACAATAAATACATGCGCAGCAGAGGACGATGTAATTTGCTGATGATTTTCGTTCTTCCATCCAGATCCTCCGGTCACCGTGTACGTGTATCCAGTGCTGGGAGTTGTCTTAACGCTGCTGTTCATAATTGCCGTCAGTATGCTGTTAGCGAAGAAGTGCAACTCAGAAATGAAGAAGAAAGTTCCCTCTATGTTCCAGCATTTCTTTGTAAGTTGCTATTTGACCTTTTCCAGTAGAACATTGATACAAACTGAATGCAACATTATGCAAATGCAAAATTATTTCCTTTTTTATTTTACTACAATTAGCCTACACTTGTCTACTTGCATCAATGCTGCACACTCCTGTTTACGCAAGACACATCAAAATGATCATATGCATTTACGAAATCAACAGCATTTGTAAATATGGGTCTGGCTTCTGGTCTCATCCGCATCCAGCTATTTTTAGCTGTACAAAACCGCTCGTTTTGCTGCTTGATATTGCAAATTAGTGTGTCTTACCATACTTTTTTAATGTATAATCTTAATTATGAACACATTGGTTTGCAGTGCAAACAGTTTTCCCGTTTACTGCACTTTGTTATTCTTCTCGTTATTTCCCTATAGCCGCTAATCAACCGCTAGTCTCGCCCATAGGCTTACTTCCGCATTGAAGAATAAGGTGGATAAAGTTGACTACTATCCATTTAATACTCCAGAAAACTATTAAAAAAGAAAAGAAAAGAAAAGAAAAGAAAAGAACCAGTCACCATCAGTGTTGTTATTAACTAAAATGATTAACATTTGCTTTTGGTCATTTAAGCTGAAATAAAAAATAAAATCTAAATATTAGAGGAAAATCTAAAACTAAAACTTAAAATGCCCTTGGAAGCTCACTTTAAAGAAAAAAAAAGTTTACGTACTATAATTACTAAAATTAAACTGCAATAAAAAGACATTAAAACTAAATAACAAATATTAGATGTAAATCTTAAAATAAGGTTGAACTCAAAATGCTGTCTTGGAAGCTCGCTGAAATAAAAATTAAAGTACTATGATTACTAAAAATAGAACTGCGATAAAAATAAAAATAAATAAAATAGCAAATATTAAATGAAAATCTTAAACTACGAAAAAAAAAGTATAAATTAGAAATGTTGTCTCGGAAACAAACAGAAACAAAATCAAATTTAAGTAGGCTACTTAAATGACTAAATCTGCAATAAAACTAAAACTAAACACAAATATATAAACAATATAAAAAAATGCAAATGAAAAAGCACAAAATAAAACTATAAAAAAGGATATTAAATGTTGTCTCGGAAAGAATAATTAATTGCAAAACAAGTTTTAGTTTAAGTACTAAAATTAAATTACTAAGGCCCGGTTTCACAGACAGGGCTTAGACTAAGCCAGGATTAGGCCATAGTTCAATTAGGACATTTAAGTAATTTTTATTAACATGTCTAAGCAAAAACATTACTGGTGTGCATCTTGAGACAAAACAAAGGCACTGATATATTTCAAGATCAGTCAGTGCTAGTTTCTTTCAGATAAAACCGCTCAGATTTACACTTTAGTCTGGGACTAGGCTTAAGCCTTGTCTGTGAAACCGGGGGTAAAACCGAAATAAATAAAATGAATGAATGAATGAATGTGCACCAGTGGATTGTCTAATGTTGTTTGGTTCTCAATGTTCTTTTGTAAAGAAATTCATACGTTTTTGGGCAAACCATGCATTTAATTTGTCAGAAGTGTCCTGGTGTGTTTTATGTGAGCGTGTTACCCAGCAGCTTTCCTGCACAGTGATGGGTGACTGTAAACTGTCTCTTTCTGGTTTGGTAGGATTTCGATGAAACACAATCACACCCCTCGAAAACACTGAATGTGGTGCCGGATAATGTGGAGTCATGTCTGCAGATCGAACCGGCTGAGGACACTAAAGAGCAAACCACGCTGATACCATTGTCCGATACCAGGGATCTGGGAAGCGGCGACTCGGAAGATAAAAGCTCCTACGGGCCTAATGACCTCGTTGAAGATGAGCAGAGCGACCTGTCGGATTTTTACGACTGTCCACATGCTCCCAGACAAAAACAGGAGATGAGTCCCGGAGATACGGTAGATAGTTACGGACCCAAACTGCTTTTAGAGGTCTAGAAGTGAAGGAAAGTACCGTAAATGCAGCAAAATCCCCGTACCTGTCGGCTGGATGTGTTTCGGGAACATGACATGGGATGGGACTGTTTGTACAAATACAAGCCCTCACATGCATCATGAATGGAATTCCCCCAGGTTTTCCGGTTCGTGGCACAATGGAAAAACGTGTTTGGCATTTGTCTTCATCACGGCACTCCTCTTACACTAGTTCAGGGAATTGTTTTATTCTTATTTTGAGCATTATTTGTTCATTACAACTTATATTTTGCTACATTCTGTAGTTTTATCTTCTATGTGGACAGAGTCTCATCTTGTGGCCTTTGAACAAAGTTTTACAACATCTTTTACAAGCGCTGCTCAGGTCATGTGACTTTAAGCCGCGTTCTCGTATGTCTCATCAGGATCATGTGACACTGAAGACTGGAGTAATGATGCTGAAAATTCAGCTTTGATCACAGGAATAAATTACATTTTAAAATGTAATCAAAGAGAAAAGTTATTTTAAATTTGTAATAATATTTCACAATATTACTGTTTTTTATTTTTGATCAAATAAATGCAGCCTTGGTGAGCAGAAGAGACTTTTTTCAAAAACATTAAGAAAATAAATCTCACTGATCCAAAACCTTTGAACAGTAGTGCATTTAAGTTGCTACTAAACATCTTTTAAAGACACTGTCGGTTTGGTTGTTTTTGTATGATGCCAGAGCTTTTATAAAACACTTCCAGCTTGCAATTACAATTTCCAACAAAGATGTGAACATTTTCGTCAACTCAAACTCACACTCGCTGTAATTCTGACACGACGTGAACACATTAGAGCGTGGTCATGTAGCAGATCTTCAACATGCTCACTCCATGATGAAAACAGGAACTTTTGAGGCCAAAGTTGTTTATTGTTCAATCCTGTGAATGGCATTTATGCACAATACATAATGATGGGAGATGACAAGAAATTTTCATCATGATGAACTGACAAGCCACTTTATAAAGCCATCCTATCTAGCTACAGGCAGCTGATAGTTTGCATAAAGTTATATTGTGCCACTTGTAAAAAAAAATTTGATTTTTTTTTTTTTTGTTCCCCCATATTGTGTTTTTATTAAAACCGGACTGGGATTCTATGGAAAAATAGTACTTGTATTGTTGTTGTTTTTTAATATAACTGATTGAAAACCTTTGAATATGCTAAAATGTTTAATTACATTTCGTACAAAAAAAACCCCGCCGAGTCATTAAGAAATGAACTCCTGTTGACGGTTTACCTTCAAACAATCAAACGTAAATGATAGTTTCTGTAAATTCCATTTGTTATGATGTCTCTATGACAACACATGGCAATACTCGCTGTATGAGTCAAACAAACATGGAAGTTCTGGTAAGGAAAATGATGCCATCATGTATTGCGACAGTGTAACCCGTGAGCTGACGTGTCTTCAGTGAGGTCCTGTAGTCTCCGCTGGTGTTGGAAACAGTCTCTGGAGCGTCTCTGCTGTCCTACGAGAGCTTCAGGCCCTGAACGTTTGCTCTTAAATTAACCATCCGCTTCTCCTGCATCTGCTTCTCCTGTTTGAACGCCAGTTTGTTTGCTTTCTTCTCTGACCTCCTCTCCTAAAGCAACAATGAATGAAAATAAAGGTGCTTTTTAGGTAGTTATACTGCCAAGTGGTTAATACGGAGCCAACTTCCTCTTCCAGTGTGAGATTTGTTTTCTCATTTTATTACAAAATAAGCAAAGAAATCCCAAGTCTGGCAACTTGAAGTGCCAACACACTTCTCCTCAACTAGCTAATGTCTGGCAGGCCATAACGCCGAGATAACAGGTAGATAATCACAACATAAAGTGTGCTAGATTAATATTTAATATTATTTCCAGCATGACGCATCAGATGAGACAAACGAAACACTGCCATCTGGAGGCAGTACACACCTTCCTCTCCGTCTTGATGGTCTGTTTCCTGGCTCTCCTCTCCTCTGCGCTCTCGTCTCGTGAGCGGGGCTGTGTGGAGGCTCGGGGCAGGTCCGAGTCGTTGATCCTCTCCATCCTCTCCACCTGTTTGGCCGTCAGGCCTCGTTTTGGCAGGACGTCCAGAGGAATCCCTGTCTTATCGGACACTCGGATCTGCAAACACATGTTTACATTATGCATCTGGCAGTTGCTTTCATCCAAAGAAACTTGCTTTGCATTCCAGATCTAGATAGATAATATCAGTTCATGCAGGATTCAAACCCATAGCCTTGGTGTTGCAAGCACCATGCTGTACGGTTTGCACTATGGGCCACGCCTCTTGGTGTTTGTGTTTTTAAGCTCTAATAATATACACAAATCACACCCTGTACACACACACACACGTACATATATTTTTTTTTTCATTCCAATATGCTGATTTATTATCAATATATTGTGTACATTGTACATTTTTTAGATAACTGTATATAACTGCATATTAAAGAACTTGAATATATTGTAAAATGTCATTTATTCCTGTAATGTACGGTTTGCACTATGGGCCACGCCTCTTGGTGTTTGTGTTTTTAAGCTCTAATAATGCTTATGTAACCCCATCCATCCTTATGAACAAACATGTTCTCTAATGACCTCTGAAATAGAAAATGGCATGCAAAATGGACGTGGATTTGAATTGGAAATTTAACTCGCAGTGAATCTGATCAGTCCCTTTCCTTCTTTATCTGTCTAATAAAAGGAGTGAACAATTGATTAAATATGAAGCATGCAAGGCAGGTTTCTTCACCTTTGGGGGGTCCTGGATCAGTTTGGGCCGGTTGTAGAGGTTGGAGTATGTACCTGGGAGAGAAAGATGAAAATGATTATAAGAATAACCAGAAGGTCCTCAAAACGTTATAATTTTGATACTTGGTTTTCAAAGCAGACTGCAATATCCTTTTAATATGTAGAAATACATGTGGTCCTTCAGAAACTCTATGGATCCAGACTCACTGATGATGGTCTCACAGTCCCAGCGCTCTGTAGGCGGCTCAATGACCATCGTCTCAATCTCCGCCTCTTCGTCATCATCCTCTTCTTCGTCTTCCTCTTTCACAGAGGGCAGCTCTGCAGGACCCAGCTGATCTGGTTTCTGACATCTACACACACACAAAGTGATGAGCTCTTCTGCTGTGATCTCTCTCACACACACACACACACACAGATCCGTGACAGTCGCACACACTCACTCTTTCTCTTTCTGTATGAAGTATTCTTTGATGACCTCCTCCAGTCGCTTGCTGTCCGGTTCGATGTAGCCCTCCAGCTCTGCATTATCCAGCGCGCCGATCTCGTCATCATCAAACTGCTCGTAAAACTATTCAACAAACAGACAATTACTGATTGATTACTGAAGTCTCTTCTGCTCACCAAGGCTGCATTTAGTTGATAAAAATACAGTAAAAACAGTGTTATTGTGAAATATTATTACCAGGGTTTGAAATGAACACCCGCCAAATGCGGGTAAAAATCAGCAGTGGCGGGTAACGCTGTCAAATCACTAGCCAATTTGGTGGGTTACTTTTCGTAAATTATGTTCACACATTAAGTTCATTTAAGCCAAATCTGTGCAGATTTTTTTTTTTTGGTTAGTAGAAGTTATGAATGGCTGATAACATTTTTTGGCCAAATTAGCTGGTGAGTGAAAACGTTAAATTCAAACCCTGAAAAAACAACTGTTTTCTATTGTAATATATATTAAAATGTGATTTATTCCTGTGATCAAAGCTGAATTTTCAACATGATTACTCCAGTCTTCAGTGTCTATCTCATTGTTTGGTGACTTTTTGCAACTACACAACAAAGAAAAAATACACTTTAATTTTTAAAATTTGTGCATGGCTGTGGCACATTAAATGTGGCGAACTGTAAACATTTCAGAAAAGAAACAAATGTTGCTGTGTTGTAGTTAAAGATTAATTTGTGCTCAATGTGAACAGGCACTAATGTTCATCATTATGTGTGTGGAAGACCTGCTGGCTGACCTTCTCGAAGCGGTCGTCCAGGAGCGTGAGCTGCTCGTTCCTCCTCATGACGGAAGACGTGAGCGAATACTCTGTGAAACGACTCTTCGTCTCACAGTCGGCAAACATGAACTCTCTCCGGCCGCCTTCCTCATCCTCTGACAGACCACCTTCTGAATCACAATCTTGCTCCTCGTCTTCATCATCGTCCTCATCCGTGTCCTCCCATTCATCATCATCACCACTGAGGTCAAAAACCAAAAGGAAATGTGGGCGGGGTTATGCAGATTCAAGCATTCATCCCACTGGTTAACTCACTTAATTTACATCCAACTTATCCAACCATCGACAAGCTATCAGGCTCATGCTAATGTTTTGTCATTTGTCAGTTTTACCCCATAACGTCATTGGCTTTGATGATGAAGTCATCTTCCAGCATGTTCTCTGGGTCGTCGAAATCAAAGTCCTCATCCAGCGCAGCGACAATGTCAGGATCCATATCCAACCGCGGCCCTGGAAAGCAAGACGCAAAACTACATTTGCATTTGGCAGTTTCTTTGACTACAAACCTTTTGCTTAATATTTTTTTATGAAAATATATTTCTTTTTTTTTTTTCTTTTTGTAAATCAAGGTCACATTACCATTTACTATTGTTTGGCTTTGCCACTTATCAATATATATGTTAAAAAGTAATTTCTGTGATGCAAAGCTGAATTTTCAGCACCATTACTCCAGTCTTCAGTGTCACATGATCCTTCAGAAATCACTCTAACATACTGATTGGCTGCTCTTATCATTATAAGTGTTGAAAACAGTTGTGCTGCTTCATATTTTTGTGAAAACAGTGATATTTTTGTCACAAAGTAAAAAAAATATATATATATTTAAACAGAAAATTTAAATGCCTTTATGGACACTTTTAATTGATTTATTGCATCCTTGATGAACAAAAATATTAAATAAAAAACAACAACACCATAAATCTTATTGAACCCAAACTTTTGAACTGTATAGTATTAAAAAAATAATAAAACATGACCCATCCCTGTCTGAGGCCTTATTTTACATTTACATTACATTTAGTCATTTAGCAGACGCTTTTATCCAAAGCGACTTACAAATGAGGACAATAAAAGCAGTCAAAACTAACAAAAGAGCAACAATATATAAGTGCAAAATGATAAGTCTCGGTTAGCCTAACACAGTACACGTAGCAAGGTGTATATATATACACACACATATACATATTCACACACACAGACACACATTACACACACACACACACACAAAGAAAAACAAGTAGATAGAATAGAAAAAAATAGAAAGCTAGTGTTTTTTTTTGGTTTTCTTCATGAATCGACCAATGAATCAAGACAGCCAATGAGGTATGATCTGAAATAAAGTAAATGTTTGCTCTGCAGGTTTGTGAACGCAGACACATAAGCAGGACTGGTTCTGATCTCACCTGAAACAGGAGCTGCTTTGTTTAATAAACCCACTTCCTCTTCAAACTCAGACGCGAACACAGACGAGGGCAGTTTGATGGAGGCCGTCTGCATGTATGACAAACATAAACATCAGCATGTCATCAAAACACAAGCGGAACGATGCTTATTAACTGCAGGAGACGCAACCGGACCATAATGCTGTTTGTTGTCACCCTCACTCTAGCTGCACGCATATTTTTAGTAAAAATAACCACAAGGTTATCTAATAACACATTTAACATTTCAAATCTTTCGTGTCATGAAAAATGGACCAAAATATTGACGAAATCAGGGATGTGTACACATTTTTGTTCCCTAATATCGCCTACTTTTGATTTGAATTAGCAAGTAACAAAACCTGATTCACAGCTGTGATGTAAACTAAAAGCTGATGGCTATTAATAAGAACTTCCACAATTTCATGTTTTCATTGGAAATGTCAACACGAAAGAATTAACCCCTGTGCTGAAAATCCTTTACCTAATTTGGTGTTTTTGTCTGGCCTTTTAAAAACAGCTTATCAATCATCTCGTTATGTTATATTACCACCAAATCTTGGAATCAATCTTTCTGTCAAATTGTTTTCTTTCAATTAGCACAGGTTTTGTATTTTGTTTTGAAATTGATTGATCGTAGCCCTTACTGATCTGAGCTTATGCATCTCGGTTTTTGATTGAAAAAAGCATTTGTTGTTGATCATTTTGGCAATATTATCTCAAAATTGGTGCCTAAGATGCATAAGCTCATGCCTACGATCAATAAATTCTTGAGTAATTTAAAGAAAATAAGTTGATAAAAAGATTGAATCCAATATTTGGTGACAATTTATCATTTTTGTAGGCCGGCCATTTTTCACCAAGGTGTAACAAGGTGGGGTGATCTTTCTGTGCCGTGTTCCACAGAAAAATAAAGTCACGCAGGTTTAATAAGACATGAGGGCAGGTCTTTTCATTTTTGTGTGGACTGTTCTGGTGCAGTATACATTTTACAAATTACACAATCAGTGTCACATGTGCAGAATATATAAATGTCATTTATGGAGATCTAAAGGCTGCATGGGGGAGCTGCTGGCCTTACAGGGACGTTGGCATCCTCTTCGTCCTCTGCAGGTTTTGGTCGTGCATCTCTGCGTAAGCGAGGAGCAGAGACCAGCTCTGCGGGCTGGGGTGCCTCTCTCAGGTGCTGCAGGTAATTGTAGTCGTCATCAAAAAACACTCCGAAGTTGCGCTGTTCCTCCTTCCTCTTCTCCACCTCCACCTGCAGGGACAAATGCCAACTTCAGTGACACGGTCACGGGTGATATTTGAGTGTCATGCGTACTGCGTAACACTACAGAACCTGTTTGGTGTGTTTGTTTTACCTTGGCAGCGGGCAGAAGGACATGCTGAGGTGCTGTCTCGTCTGCAGCGAGCGGGTCTTTCTGACTTCTGTGCACCAGGTGGAAGGACACTGCGTTCTCCTTACCGATGAAGGCTTTCTTCTTTCTGTGAGGCTGGAGACGGACAGATCACAACGATAATGCGCCAACACACAAAACTGTCATATTCTGTGACCGCAGGATCATTTTAGTCACTTCTGGATTCATTTTATTTCATCTTTGTGTGTTTGGGCCAAATGTTTTACAATAAACACATTTAATATTACAAGAAGACTGCTTGCTGCCTTATTAAAACGTAACACAAAACTAAAGCATAAATCTTGACTGAAACAAGTCTATTTTAGGCATTGAATTTAGTGTTTAAATGACAAAGTTATTTAATAACCAACTGTGTAACATGTGATTTACACTCTTACTGGATTCACTAGCCTGACAGCTAAATATGTAAACAAGACTGAAGTTACTCACCATTCTTACGAGTTAATGTATTATCCAAACGTTTGTATTACAGGTATGAAGTGACTTAAATAGTATCCAACACACAAAACTGTCATATTCTGTGACCGCAGGATCATTTTAGTCACTTCTGGATTCATTTTATTTCATCTTTGTGTGTTTGGGCCAAATGTTTTACAATAAACACATTTAATATTACAAGAAGACTGCTTGCTGCCTTATTAAAACGTAACACAAAACTAAAGCATAAATCTTGACTGAAACAAGTCTATTTTAGGCATTGAATTTAGTGTTTAAATGATAAAGTTATTTAATAACCAACTGTGTAACGTGATTTACACACTTACTGGATTCACTAGCCTGACAGCTAAATATGTAAACAAGACTGAAGTTACTCACCATTCTTACGAGTTAATGTATTATCCAAACGTTTGTATTACAGGTATGAAGTGACTTACATAGTATCAATGTTATGAAAAGTGAACAACGAAGAATCAAATAGAAACTCTACTGTCAGCTCGAAACGCATGGACAACAGCGGCCATTTTTGGACTATACCATCCCGACTGACTGAAGGAGGAGCGATAGTCCTGGCTTAAAAATCTGTTATAAACAACATGTTATTATTTATATATAGTGCTATTTACGATTTGTATATATATGATTTGAAATTATATACTGAAGCGATCGAATAAATGACAGCGCTACCAGGCGCGACCGTTGTAGTTGAAGAAACACCCCTGAATCAGTTTTGGTTTAGTCTAAACGAGGGACTGATGATGACGTTAAGACGCTACCCTACAAATTCTACATTTCTGAGAGATTATCACATTACGTCAAAAAATCTGTTCTATCCAACAGCTACAGTAACGGAGGTCTTAATTTGGTTGATTTTGCAACGTTAAAGTTACCTTTAAAATCAACTGAATTTCATCCAGTAGGTTTGAATGTTCTATTATTATGTAACTACAGTATTGAGAAGATCCCTGTTGCTTTCTCCAATTTCCACAAACAAGCACTTTTGGCATGGTCTGTGATTTTCAAACACATTTTTTTCCAACTAATCACTTCATTTGGAATAATAAGAATATCTGTTATAAACAATCCCTATATAAACAATCCCTACCCACCAAAGTCCCTATTTTTTGAAAACTGGTTTGAAAATGGTATCAATCGGGTTAGTCAATTATTTCATCAGAATGGTTACTTGTTTACTTATCAAGAATTTCTTTCTCACTATAAGTTTCCTGTTACTCCAAAACAGTTTACCACTGTATTTGGTGCTATCCCGAATGGTGTAATTATGTTATTTAAGGGCCATCTTAGGTCAGACAGAATGTAACAATAAGGTAAATATATAAATATAATAGGTCTATAACTATATAGATATATATGAATTCAGATTAAGGAAAAAAAACACCAAGCACGCATAATTATACATTTAAATATATAAAGAAAAGAAAGAAATTAGTTTGTTAGTTTTAATGTAAAATTGTACCTCTTTATATTCGATGTACGCTGATATGGTATGTTTCATTTTTGTTAATTCATTTATTTGCTTGCTTGATTTGATGAAAATGTTTAATTTCATTAACCAGTAATACGCTGCCCATTTAGTTCATTTTATTTATTTTTATTTTTTGTCCTGGTGATGAATCACTGACAAAATGCTTGGACCTTGTTTAATATTAAACAAAGATTTTTTTTATTAAACATATTTCAGTAATTGGACGCTCTATTACAGCTTCTCAATAACAATAGCCACAGTAATTGATTGTCATTTTTATTCATTTATATTCCTGATTTTGTTCATTTATGCATGCACCTTTCGAGATGAAAACTTGGCGGTTTAGCAGCTCTGTGAATAATACATCTTGCAATTATTACAAATCCTTGCAACATCCATAAAGCGTGAATATGCCTCAAATCACAGAAAAATAACAGTAAACGTGCCATCAAGAACACAACACCGGAGAATTTTTTCACAAAATAATCATAGAAAACCTTTCAGGTAAATCTGTAGTCAGTAGCAATGGGAAAGACCCCACAAACAAACAAACAAAAGCGTGTGTAAAAACTGTTCAGCGTGTTCACAGTGGCACAGCTGACACATTGTTCCTGCTGGATTTTGTTGAATCCTCATATGTTCATGGACAACATCAGGAACTGTGAAGAAATGAAGATTTGTTTATAACTTTGACATGTCAGAATTATTAAAAGGAGTAACACTACTTACTAAAACATATGAAAGCAGCTCAAAATGCATGAAACATGAATTTTGAAAGCAATATGTGCCTTAAAATGTTGCCTAAAGTTGTTAAATAAGGAAACTACTAAGAACTAGTTTACATTTTTAACAAATTGGGCAACTGTTGTAGTTCATGTATTGCAAATAAATAAATAATGCTTTCTTTACATTTACAAAAAGGTAAAAAAAAAAAAAGATGTTTTACCTGCATCATGTTCAGACTGATCACTCCTTTCTTTTGACTATCTAAGGCCTGGAAAACTCCTGTAACATAAGTCAAAATCCAGATTTAAATACTTATTTACACTCCACACATTTTGGAACGTTCTGAATATTAATAATAAAGAAAAAAAAAAAAATCACAGAAATACACTGCAGTCCAACTCAAAAGTAGAGATAATCTAAGACTTTTAGTTAATGCATCGTCATAACGTACTGAACATGTTCTCCAGACGCACGATGCATGTCAGGTAATCATCAAAATCAATGTCAAAATTTTCATCTGCAAACCGCAGACCCAGCAGCTGCAAAATCTTATTGTTCAGATTCATGCCTGAATGAAGAAAACACAAACAAGGTCAGAAAAAACACTGATTTCTAAATGATTGTGTTTAAATTGCACTGTAATGATTCACTCTGTTTACCTGCAGCATTAAGAGCACTGCGCAGCTCGTAGGATGACATGCGTCCAGAACGGTCCGTATCGTAAGACAGGAACAGCATCTACAACAGCACACGACACAACTTTACAGTTTCTCTGCGGAAGTTTCATTCTGAGAAATATGGTGATATTCTGGAAGATGGTCATTGATGACAAGCTAACAAGTAAATGTATGAGTCTGTAACTTACAATCCATTTCTTCAGCTTTTCCCAGAAGACTTTGAACTCCTCGAATTCCAGCATTCCAGTGTTATCCACCTGCACTCGGTTCAGGAAAACTCAGCAACAATAATACTCACGTATCAAAGATGTAAAACTCACACATCATAGGGTTTAATGTTTGATTTTGTAATTAAACCTGAGGCAGAAGTGGGTTAATTTAGACTAATAACACATGGACGGCCGCTGAGAGGATACATCCATCAGGTTGATGATGCTGTGGCAGGTATTGAGGGTCAAACCATCAAACTTCACCTCTTTCCCTGCAGAGAGACAGTTGCATGTTGGGTTTTTATGGTATTTCTGGTTTTGGATTAAAATGCTTGAAAATGGTGACAGACTCACTTCTGCTCAGAACATTGTTCAGCACATGCTGCAGTTCTCTGGCGCTGATGGCTTTATCCTACATAGAGACATAGGGAACAGTGTAAAACATACAGTAATTCACAATTACACCAGATGAGGGCGTGCTCAGTCTGTTTTGTGATTACCAAACATTTTCCCAGCCTAACTCCTTTGTTAATGTTTTAATAATTTAATAACACATTCCATGTTCATGGCTCTCTAATGTCAGTTAATGGTCACATGACGTGCCGGTAAACAAACAAAATATTTTTAATACGTTTTTTTAAATTGCTTTTATATATATTTTTTAATTATATTAATCATTTGACCTAAAATATTTACTTAAAGTGCCCCCTAAGATTTAAGTTAATATTTCAATCATTTAATAATACACTCGCATGATTGCATATTTGCTATTATGTCGGTTAATAGTCACATGACATGCAGGTAAACAAATAAGATGAGACAAATAAGCTTTTTTATGGGGTTCCATTTGTGCCAAAAATTAGTCGAATGCTTTGTACTATACATTTGTCTTTGTCTACAGTCATTGCCTAATTGTTCAGGTAAATCAGTATATGTCGATATGTTGTCTGTTGACGTAGTCTTAATCTTTTTAATGTTGTCCTTATTGTCGTTTTGTTCTGTCATCTTATTCTGTTGTCCTGTTCTGTCATCCTTACTGTCATCTTATTCTGTCATCCTAATGTCATGATGACAGAACAAGACGACAGTAAAGACGACATTAGGACGAGAGAACAAAAAGATAGTAAGGATGACAGTAAAAACAACAGAGAAAAAGATAGCAGGATGACAAATTAAGACGATGTCAACAGACAACATACACCTCAACATATACTGATTTACCTGAACAATTAGGCAATGACTGTAGACAAAGACAAATGTATAGCACAAAGCAGTCGGCTTTTTGGCCGATTTTTGGCACAAATGGAACCCCATATTTTTTTTATATCTTGATTGTTTTTCTTTTAAAATTAATTGTTTACTTTAATGTCAGATTTTTAGGATTTGATTAATTGTTAGTTTGTCATCAGCTTTTTATCAACACCATGCAGTTCGCTTTGGGAAACCCAGCAGTAAACGGTTGACTGGAGTTTTCAGTTTCTTACCGATCCGGCGATCTGTTCAAACAGTCTCCTCAGGCCCTTCTCCTCATCGGTCTCCTCCTCAGGTGGGTTTGGCTTCGGTGGCTTCGCAAATCAAACAGAAACACACATGCGCACACACTTTTAGCATACAACATCAGTGTATGTCGAACTGTTTATGTCCAGTAAACGAGTCTTTCCCAGCTCCCAGCGAGACTATAAATGAACCAACTCACCTCTGGCAGATCTGCTTTAATGGTGTTTCCCATCTCACTGCAAACACAAAACACATTACATTGTACAGTTATTTGGGGCAAAAATAAATCTACGGGATATAATGAGTATTCAGTTGAGTGTACTTAAAGGAACTACTTCACTGACCACCATCTGACTCATAATAAATTGTAGTTTTTTTTATTTTATGGAAATGTGTTTCCAAAATGCACTGAAGCAAAAACATGTATTGATAAATGAATAGTTCACTGTAGTTATAATACGTTTATGATTATATATTTAATGGAATGCCAGTGAAATGCATACACACATGCGCATACTAAGATTATTTTGTGAATAATGCCTATCGTTATATAAAAAGTTACATGACTTACAGTGCAATATAATGATATGAGTCATATAAACTACTTTTGTACTATTTAAATGGTGCATTTTTTTGTTTTTTGGAGCTGCATCAACATGTTCGTTATGAAAAGAGCTGCATGAAGATTCTTTTTTTTTTTTTCTCCTTTTGTAATCATAGAAAAAATAACAGCATATGAGTTTTGAAAGACATGAGTAAATGTGTGTAAATAATGACAACTTTTATTTTTGGCTGAAATTTGCTTTAAAATCTGGCTGATAACACTGAAGAGTATTTGCATGGACTTACATGGCTCCAGCTTTGTTCTCTGAGAAGATCCGGATTAGGAAATCAGCCTCGTGGTGCGGCTGGAAGGTGGTGGGCACCAGCAGGTAGTTTCCTGGCGGCAGTCTGAAGCGCTCGGACACCTCCCTCATGTTGACGTAAGAGCGGCTCCGCACTTTAGAGCCGTTGTAGCGGAAAAAGTCCTTCCCCTGGTGATCTTGATCATCAGGAGCCTAAGGGTACAGTAAGTGAGAGCAGGTCAGACTTCAGTGGAGCGAGAGGCACTACTACATGAAGTTCTTCAAACCCATCTTCCAACACAGTATTACATCTCCCTCACCTCGTAAATGGCAAAGCCAATGGTCTCCATGTCAAGCCCCTCTTTCCTGAGCCGACGGCGGTTCTTTTGCAACAGCGCCACGATGACGCTGCACAGCTTGTCACCATCATCAGGATGGTCCAGACGAAGCTTAAACTGCGGGTTTGTCCAGAATGTGTCTGAGAAGGGAAAATTGAGATCAAGAGGAACACGAATACAGGTCTAAGCAACTGTAAATAATAAAATTTCTGGGCCTCATGTATAAACGATAGCATGGATTAGCATGCAAACTTTTATGATGAAATCTATGCGGGGTTTGCTACGCGACACTGACCGATGTAGTTCCTGCAGCCGCCAGCAGTGGAGCCCCTGATCCAGTTGCCCTCAAATAGATTCACTTCCCACTTCTTCCTAACGTCGTCCGACAGAGAATCTGCGGTCAGGTTACAGATCTCAATTTTATCGTAGTTGGCTTTGAAGTCCCCGAACTCCATCCTGCAACACAGCAAGTCATGTTAGTTCACACCACACATCTGAATGAGCTCGCAGAGTCAGATCATCCTGGCTCTCATGTGAAAGCCATTCTTTAAGAGCAATCAACCTGATATGAACTTCTTCTGTTAACTTTCAAAGCCCTTCATAACATACTTTATACACTCGCATAACATAACATACACTCCTCCCTGAACACTTTCATTCCTCTAAGACTGCAATGTTAACTGTACCATCATTCAGACTTAGCACTATGGGGGCCATGTCATACATACCAGAACTCTCCGTCATCCAGAGAGTTGTGCAGCAGTCGTGTCTTCTCTGAACTGTCAATAGTGTTCCATTCCCTGGAACTGAAAAACAAGATTTAAAGAAAGAACACAAGAGTATCAGTAATGAAATAATAAAAAATTGCTGCAACTGGGGAAGCCTGTGGCTCTTTTTCCCTACATAATAAATGACTTGCATCCCAGAGCGCACAGACAAAATGCAATAACAAATGCTGTTATGTTATCTTGCATTTTGGGTGGATGCTTGATGTTTGGGAACACAATATGAGTTCTGTGAGGCAATTAAACCAAATCATTTTAAATACACAATCTGCTGAGGCAACATAAGTTCATGTAGTTCATGCATCCATGAATTAATTCGGTAAATGAGTTTCCATCATAGTTTATGTGCATGTTTTCTTATTGAATGAAAACGTTAGCCGCCTCAATTGAGTTTATGTGCATTTTCAACTTATTTCATGCAATATCCCAGAAATCACATAAAAAATAATTGGTTGGAAACATAGGTAATTATACAACATCTGTATGATGTTTCTTACTGACTACTATTATGAGTTTTTGATCATATTTAACTAATGGACTTCATTCAAGTGTCACCATTAGTGGACGCTTACTTGTCGCTCCAGGGTCCGTTCCACTCCACCTGACCCCAGGGGTTACGAACATGAATCAGCTGGACCTTTGATCCTCTGTAGTTGACCTGAGGAGACAAGACAAGACGTAAGAGATAATGAAGAGAAAATAAAGAGTGAATCTGTAAAAAAAAAGAGATGAAAATGCTGTGGTTACCTCCTCCACTCCAGTGATGGAATAAGCATGGCCTTTAACCAGACCAGTAGTGGTTTGTGCTTCAGATTCAGCAGAACTTGTGATCTAATGATACGAAAACACAAACATCTGGAATTTAGGAACGGCTACTGATCTCACTTTGAATCCAACAAAGCTTCGCTTACATCAATGGAGCAGCCGAGCATTGATCCTCTCTCCACGGCTTTCTTGAGGATGAGGAAGAGGTTTGTGGGGGCGTTCTTCGTCTCGTACATCTCGCACACGCCGCCCGTGAAGTCCTCCATGGCCTCCATGGTGCTTCCTCCTTTCAGGGATTCATAGCTGCCATTCAACCTGAGAGAGAAGCACAGGAGATGACTTACACAAACAGGTTTGACGCCTCAAAGCTAGATATGACAAGACATCAAGGCGTATCTTGTTTTGTAAACTCAAGTGCATACTTGGCATAGGCCTTCTCCAGAAGTGCACTCCAGAACTCAGTATTGTCAGCGGAGTGGACGAACACCAGGTTGCTCCTCACACACGGGAGTCGGTCGTCCACCACCACATCCATCCATTTATTATGCTGCCAGAACTGCACAACAAGGTGAGTTTGGTTAGGGTTCGAGGTCATTGGGAAACTGTAGAGAGAGGGACTCACCTGGAAATGGAAGATTCCAGCATAGCCGCGATCAAAGTCCTGGTCGTGTGGTACGACCCGCTTTAGTGTGTCCTCATGGAGGGTCAGGGAGGCAATTGCTGCCAACAACCAGCAGTCTCCTGTGTGGCCGTACACGAAGGGCAATATGAATGGAGATCATAATATGATCAGGGTTAATGCATCACAGTGTTGAGGGTAATGCATTATAAGTAACGCAACAATTAATTATCAAATTAAATTACATTTTAAAATACTCGTAATTAGACTACAGTTACTTTTTATTGATTGCATGATTACATCAGTGTTGGGGGCAATGCATTACAAGTTATGTAATCAGATTACTTTTCCAAGTAACTAGTAAAGTAATGCATTACTTTTACATTTACAACAAAATATCAGAATTGCTTTTTTAAACAAGTAACACAAATTACTTTGTTTTCCCATTTATTCACTGACACCTCTCTTCAATCGTGAGTGAAGTGCAGAGGCACTTCGTTCAGCCTGAAGCGTATTAATTTCACTTTTGGTGTGAAAGGGCCCTTAAAGTTGCCAAAAATATAACTTTTGGGGTTTTTGTTATTAAAAAACAATTAAGTGAGCCCAGCCCAGGTGACAAAAAGTAATGCAAAAGTAATGTAATGCATTGTATTACTTTCCATATAAAGTAATGCAATTAGCTACTTTTTCATGGAGTAATGCAATATTGTAATGCATCACTTTTAGAAGTAACCTTCCCCAACACTGATCCACTATTTTATTCTTTGGTCATTAGAAGTGTTTTGCTCAAATTAGGGTTTCATTTTGTCATAAAACATTTGAGTAATCTGAAACGACAGGAAAACATACCCAGCTGCCCCTGACAGATGTCTGTCCTGGTGGCTCCTCCTGTGATGAATTTTGGGTCTTTGCAGACTTCCTGAATTTTAAATCAGGGAAAAATATCAGTCGTTCAAATCAAATAACATCCATCCGTTAAGCCATCCCTCTATCTATCATCCATCTCGCAGATTTGCTGAATTTGAAGAGATCGGAGAAAATAAATATCAATTGATCAAATAACATCCACCTGTCATGCTATCTATCCATCGGTGACCGGGATTTCACCAAGTACAACATGTTCCTGGATCAACATCCTTGTTGATCCTGGAACAACATTCCAATTAACCAATCAGAATTGAGAGATAACTTTTCAGGAAATATCTGTTTTAGGCTTACGATCAGGGTTAGGTGCTTCTACACCTTTGGTAATCAGCTATCATTTCACACTGATTTTAGGAATAAATTATGGGTAGGTAAGGTAAGACACCAGTCCAGTCTGTGCTGAAACGCTACTGTCAATCAAACTATCGTGGGAGGGGCCTGTCTTTGTGACGTCACACAGACAGGCATCTGAGATCTGCTCGATTTGAGAAAGGGGTAAAGATTTGAGTAGATTAAAAAAAAAAACACTGGGTGGATTTTTATTATAGAGTGCTTGTGTACACACACTACCAACACACATTTCAGTTCAAACAACTTGTAAAAGTGCATGTAGCATCGAATGACCCCTTTAAAAGAAATGTTCCGAATGCAATAATGACAGAAGAGCTGGATACTGTAGGTTGTTTATACAACAGTATTTTCAGTTTTTACTATTTTTACAGACATTTCCAGAAGATACAACACATCACATTATCTGCTGTAACTGTAGATCTAATGAAGTGTTTGATTAGAGACCGAGAGAGATGTGTGAACGCCCATGATGCCTGCGTGAGGTGTGTTCGTATTCTAACGCAAGCCCACAGTCTTCACACTGCATATCTAAGGTCACTCTACAGGAACGCCCTGGAATGAAATGCAGTTGTAGTTTCATTCAGCGGTCCTTTAAAGTTTTACAAGCGTGAAGGAGGGGTGTGGAGCATCTTAGATAATTTTTCACAACTACTGTCAACCTGTTCTTAAACTCAACCCAGTAGTCTATTTCCAACTAAATAAAACCTACATCCACTTTCCATTCAATCGCTCAAGACTAAATAAACAATGCATTCCGTGCATGCCAAAATTCCATTGGCATTCCTGACCTGCTGCATGGCATCAGTCTCCAGTGGCTTCATAAATGTCCTTTATGCACAAATATGACCTCTGCTGTAATCGACACTTAAAGGAACGTGAAATGTTAGGGAATAAAGTTCTGGTGTGTGCATAAGACGGCCAGTCTGGTTGATTCAAGGCCTGAATAATTCTGCAAACTTGCATGACAGGTTTTAAAGTGCCAAAATCACATTCTAAAGCATGCAAATTGCACACAAAGGTAGAAGTCGTGTGCCATAAAGGTCAAAAACTATGTCAATGTTTTTGGAATGTGTATAAACCATTAGTAATTACTAACCATAAAACCACTTCCATTCATCTAACATCCATCCATACATGAACAGGAGGAGCATCACAGAGAAGGAAACGCTTCAGATTTGACAGTTCTAGACATTTGTCAACTTTATGCTTTATAGATTACAACAGACCCCATCAAATTCACCCACAATTCATTCCGCAATGCCAATTTATATGAATTAAAATATCATTTAGGGTTATCCGCTACACTAGGAGATCTTGCTCCATCAAATCCAGGTGGTTTGTCATGTGATCGGGGTCTCATTTGTTTGGGTGATCAAGTGCTGGTTGATATTTCAGTAACTCAAAAGTGAGTAAGTGTGTCAGATTACCCAATTCATCCTACTCTACTTACTGTATGCACCTTATCCAGGAGTCAAAAATGTCATCTTGCAGCATCATGCATACTGCGGGTCGCTTACCCCTGGCCTCTTCCATTCAAAGTTAACCGGGACCCTCTGGCTGAAGAAGAGCGAGTCGTCCACGGCTGGGAAATCTGGATCCTCAAACAGCTTCCCCTTTTGCAAACACTCCAGGCGGAGCTGTTCAAACGTCTTCCCATCCCCCTGTGTGCTGTTTACTAGGGTCGCCTGGCCAGAGCCACTCGGCAGAGTCACGCTGTAGGGCATCTTCAAACCAAGCTCCAAAACCACAGACAGGACACTGGTGACACTCGTCTGGAGCAGTGAGCTTGTGTTTGAGTGTGTGTGAGATGAATCCAGCCACTCTTTCTGACGGTCAGGCTCATCAGGTTGGTGTCACACCCATCAAGAGCAGAACTGGTTTGGGTGAAAGCAGCCACGCCTGAGTGCGAGGAGGTGGATCGGATCCTGCTTGAGAACTTTACTACGGTATTACTGCAGTAATCAGATCAGAAATGAGATCCAGACAACTATGAAATGTTACAAAAATATATTTAAAAGTATCAGAACGATGCAAAAACATTTCTTTGAAGGAACCAAACAATACAAAAGTCTTTTTTTTCTCTTCACTGTTAAAGACAAACATCCCATGATTGTGTGGTTGACCGCTAGGAACACAAAAAGGAAACTTCAAACAGAGAAACTTGACTTGCTTCATACAAAACTGTGCAGGGCAGGGTTGCAAAATCAGATTCAAGGAAAGTCGTCATTCAGTCCATCCATGAGTTACGCTGTTCAACAGGCTACAAAAGACAAACTGTGGCATTTATATTAATCATGTGTTTTTTTTCTTGAGCTTTCCTGAGGAAGTTTGTTTTGTTGCAGTTAAACTAAACACAATCCCTAGTGACTGGGGGAATAAAAACTAGGATGATGACAGCTTCGTCAGGACTGTTTTCTGCCTAAACTAGGATGAATCCAGTTTATCTGGCTTCCTGGTGAACTTCCAGGATGTGCTTACCTTTATAAACATAGGCCATCAACAAACAACAGCAACGTTACAACAGAAATTAGCCAAACTGAAAAATACAGACATGGAAATAATGACCTAACTTTTTTCAGAAAAATATATCTAATATTTATATTTTTATGAAAACAGCAGGCTACACCTCTAATGTTCTTTAGAGGCATCGACACACACATCATAACAAAAATGAACCAAAACATCAACACTCTCACTTTACAAACAACAACGGGTGAATCTCACGAAAACCCGTCAAGAAAATGTCCCGACCATATTTCACAAGAAAAAAAATATAAAAATAGAAGCATATTTTGCGCAACGAAAATAAAGCCTATTAAGATGACATTATTTTTATGACAATTGTCACCCAAATTCTTATTGTAATGCCAATAATAATGATGATGATGATGATGAAAATCAAGGTAGTATTTGTTGTCTTTCCTTTAATAAGATAAAAATGCTGTAAATTATGAATTTATAAGTAATATTTGTTGAACTACTTTTTCATTTATGCAGAATTCATTCACAGTATTACACCACTGACATTACAGTCCTATAATTTTTATTGCAAAACGTCTATTAAAGAAAAGAAACTGATTATTTGAAATTATTTAGTTGAATCAACATAAATTAAGGGCAATACAACAAATACCACCCTGATGAATACCTTATCATTCAAATAGTATCTCATTGTTTTTTGGGGGTTTATTGTATTACAGTAATAATAAGATCTTAGGTACAAGTTTGTCATAATGTCACCATGCCAAAAAATAACGGTGCTAAATGGCTTCACTTTACTTATAGGATGAATTCACATAAACTGGAACACATTTTGCCATAGAGATTATGTGCCAATTATCCTGAATTAACCCTAACAATTTCATCAGATTTTGGGGTTAAATATGACCCGGGTGTTTTGTTGAGACTGACCCCCACACACTCTCACTGTTCCTGTTTCTCCAGCGCCGTGCCCGTCACCAGCAGCAGGTTGCAGGCCATGAACTGCACATTGAGGATGTTGCTAGTGCTGCCTGTGTACTGTCCGATCAGCTCGCTGCTGGAGCCGTCGCTGGGGGCGCTGCCGTGGGCGCTGCGTATGTCCCAGACCCGCACTGAGTTGTCCATGGAGGCGGAGGCCACCAGACTGCTGTCCTGACTGAAGGAGAGGCTGGTGATGCTGTCGCTGTGACCCCGCAGGTCTTTGAACAGGCTGCCGGACGCCAGATCCCACAGCTTCAGTCTCTGGTCCTCTCCAGCCGAGGCCAGGTACTTGCCGTTGGGCGAGAAGGCGAGCGACAGCACGGGCCCACGGTGCCCGGTGAACAGCCTCACGGACGCCCCCTGCTGCGTGCTCCACAGGCGCACGGTTTTATCTGTGGAGCCCGTCGCCACGTAGTTGGAGTTGGGGTGGAATTTGACGCAGTCGACGTCGGAGAGGTGTCCGGCATACAGACGCAGTGGATAGGTGCGCGCGAAGCTCCAGAGGCGCGCGGTGCGGTCGTGGGACGCCGTGGAGAAGTAGAGGCTGCAGGGACTGATGTCCACGTCCCAGACGGGGTAGGCGTGGCCGCGGTACAGAACTGTGTTCGTGAAGCTGCTCAGGTCCCAGAGGCGCACGGTGGAGTCCTCCGAACAGGACAGCAGGCCGGAGCCGTCCGTCAGGAACGCCGTGCGGTACACGGGGCCGCTGTGAGCACGCAGGGTCTTTATCTCACTGCCCGAGGCGTCCTCGTCATCTGCCTGATTACAAACAAAGACACATGTAAACAACTCAAGATGGACGGAAACACTTTAAACCACTTAAAAATGTGCATAATATAATAGCAAATATGTGACCCTGGACCACAAAACCAGTCATAAGGGTACATTTTTTTGAAACTGAGATTTATCTCAGAATAAATATCTGAATAAATACGTTTTCCATTGATGTATGGTTTGTTAGGATAGGACAATATTTGGCCGAGATACAACTATTTGAAAATCTGGAATCTGAGGGTGCTCGGTGGATCAGACCCCTGGGAATTGTGTTTTCTCGGGTTAAAAACTTTGTTGAGGGAGTCGTCGAACAGCCATATGCGTGTCAGATCAGCTCCGGGGCGGAGGGGGCATGGCCTGGAGAGGGGCGTGGCGTGGGAACTTAAAAGGGCGTGATTGACATACGTCTATCCAGTTATGTAGATATACATACTTTGTTCTCTGCCAGCAATAAACAAAACACACATATCTGACCCTGGAGCACAAAACCAGTCATAAGGGTCAATTTTTCGAAATTGAGATTTCTACATCATCTGAAAGCTTTCCATTGATGTATGGTTTGTTAGGATAGAACAATATTTGGCTGAGATGCAACTATTTGAAAATCTGGAATCTGAGGGTGCAAAAAAAATCACAATATTGAGAAAATCGCCTTTAAAGTTGTCCAAATGAAGTCCTTGGCAATGCATATTACTAATCAAAAATTAAGTTGATATATTTATGGTAGGAAATTTACAAAATATCTTCATGGATCATGATATTTACTTAATATCCTAATGATTTTTGGCATAAAAGAAAAAAATATAAAAAAACATATAGAAAATTTTGACCCATACAATGTATTGTTGGCTATTGCTACAAATATACCCGTGTTACTTATGACTGGTTTTGTGCTCCAGGATCACATATAGTAGAAGAGTATCGATATTGCCGTACAATTAATCTGATATTTGACCAATTAATGCAATATATTTACAATATAAAAATCACATGAAATAGCATTTAAAGGAACACTCCACTATTTTTGAAAATAGGCTCATTTTCCAACTCCCCTAGAGTTAAACAGTTGAGTTTTACAGTTTTCGAATCCATTCAGCCGATCTCCGGGTCTGGCGGTAGCACTTTTAGCTGTAGCTTAGCATAGATCATTGAATCTGATTAGACCGTTAGCATCTCGCTCAAAAATGACCAAAGAGTTTTGATATTTTTCCTATTTAAAACTTGACTCTTCTGTAGTTACATCGTGTACTAAGACCGACGGAAAATGAAAAGTTGCGATTTTCTAGGCCGATATGGCTAGGAACTAAACTCTCATTCCGGCGTAATAATCAAGGAATTTGCTTCCGTACCATGGGTGCAGCAGGCGCAAAGATATTACTCAGCGCCTGAAAATAGTCCCCAGCACGCTCCCTGTGCAAGCATGTGGTCACATTATGTTGACGGAAGTTAGCCTATTTTCAGGCACTGCGTAATATCATTGCGCCTGCTGCACCCATGGTACGGAAGCAAAGTTCCTTGATTTAGTTCAGTTATTAGTTCTTTAGTTATGCAAAAAAACATTTTTTTAAATGTCATTCATATATGTAAATTTTGCTATCTATTAACAAGTTAGTTTATGTTAGTGTAAAATTAAATCAATAAAATATACATTTAGTTGTGTTAAGTGTTAACGTCCATTACAATGTATTACACTTCTGTACTTCTGCTTGAAAAGACTCTTTGGTCAGTGAAGCTTAAAAAAAATATCAAAAAATAAATAAAATAAAATAAAATCCTTGTAAACTATTTCAGGTCAAATAAATAGAGACTAGAGATGCACCGATTGCAATTTTCTTGGCCGATTCCAAT
>NW_015546115.1:891630-894249 GCF_001515605.1 Sinocyclocheilus anshuiensis | reverse complement strand
CTTTCTAAGAACTATAATTGACAGCATATACAAACAAAAATATATGCAAATTTCAATGCAAGATTTATTTACATAATAAAAAATTAATAAACATTACAATTCCCCCAATCTGGACTAAGTTACAGATTTTCTCTCACTTAAACAACTCTCAAAATAAAGTGCTCTGTGACTGGAAAGAGGAAGAAATAGTTCACTTAAAATGAGTCGCTGTATGTAACAAAACAGATGTCATTTCCTACTATGTTTATAAATGGTCATTTTTTCCCCCCCTAACCTTATTAAATGTGTCATCTTTCACATCAAATTCTTACTTTGTTTTAATTAATTCAGTTAGAATAATAAGAAACTGTAGAGTTGTTACCATTCAAATGAAATTAGTATTAACAAACTCTATCTTTCCACTGCTGAGGAAACAGAAGCTGCATCTGAAGTGGCATTAGATGCATTTACACAGACAGTTTGATGAAGCTGATGTGCCATAAATGCATTTACACTGCAAAATTTCAAATTTTATAAGATTAATGTTTTACATATTTTTTTTTAAATACAAATAAATGTTGAAAAAATGCAATGATACTTTTAAATGACTAAACCACCAGTAGGTGGCGGCAAATGTCTGTTTTAATGAGTGAGTCATTCATTCATTCAACCGATTCATTCAAACGGCTGATTCATTCAGAAACGAGGCAAGTGACTGTCCTTATGAATGGGCCACTGAATCATTGATTCACTCGATTCGTTCAAAAACGTGGATTCATTCAGTAACGAAACACCGCTGTGTGTTGCTCGGAGACACACAACATTTCTGCTGTGGATTTGATCGGAACTATTTTCGTCAGCGAAACTGAGCAAAAAGAGTCAATATTTTGTCTATAATCTAAGTCACTTCATTTTAACTTCTTGTTTATTGAAATACTATTGTATAAAATCAGTGTCACATTGCAATCGTGTTGATATATTGATATTCGGGGAAACATCATGGCCGTATAATGTTGCTTACCTAAATCATATTTTGTAAATATTTTGTTTTTTTTCTACCGCAGTATGCATCTATAAATTTCTGTGAGTAACTTTGTGTGTGCTGTTTCTCTCACACACTCACTCAGACTGTGCAAGCCTCATCTGTCATGACATAAATACATTATCAGTCACCGTTTACACTGAATTTAAATAAAATTAGAATCATTCTCACGTGAAACAACATGTTTACACGTGACTGTGAGTGTGCAAGTGGCTGTGACGTCATTGTCTGCGCCGCTGGCAATAAAAGGATCGGCTCAGAATCGGCAAGACGTGAGACTGGCCAGTCATGTGAAAAATCGGCCGATTCCGACCACTGGCCGGTCAATCGGTGCATCTCTAATACAGACATATACTGAAACCCATCAAAAGAATGAAAACTCTCCCGACCCGTAATTTATCTTTAAGCTCCATTAGATGTGCTGCTGATATGAATGAATATACATCATATCATAAGATTGATCAGCTGCCTAAATCGAGAGAGACACTCACCTCCTCCTCCAGCACATCACAGGCCAGTCTTATTTTAGACACGTCGGTCCAGTGAGGCCCCGCCTTCAGCTTCCTGGCCCGCAGACTCCACAGCTTGACGGCGGAGTTATCGAAGCCGGCTGCCAGCAAGCGGCTGTCCGCAGACACCTCGGCCGTGTTCAGCAGCTGATCCGTGTGCTGGAAGGTGTAGAAGCAGACGGTGGTGAGCGAAGGCGCACCTTCCCGCATGCGCTTTATGCAGTCCTGCAACGCCTCCAGTGCCGCCTCGTTCTGAGGTAACCCAGCCGTGACCTCCACACGCTCCGCCCCCTCCACCGCAGCGGAGGAAGAGGAAGTGGAGGTCGTGTTTCCCGCTCCTATCCCTGCGCCGTACAGCTGGTAGTCGGTTCTGCGTGCTGCTGTCACCTCCACCTAAGACAACAGGAGAGGAATGACTAATTAGGAAGAAAACAAAGACTCTTGTGATGTAGGTCAACTGGTTTTCTCTGACTACTCCCTCGCTGAATTCAGTTCTTGGTGATTTGAAGAGGCTCACACCTGCACATGTGTGCCGAGCGCCCAGCAGATGGTGCTGTTGTCGTCGCTCTGCAGGTAACGCAGCAAGTAGCTGTACGCTCGATCCGTCAGGTGCACCACATACTTGTGATCCAGGAGCGAGCAGAGTTTAGGGTTTGAGGTCACATCCTGGAAGAAAAAAAAGTTTCAGCATACTGGGAGAATGACAGCTTCCCTGCTGCTGAGGAATACTGCATCCCACAATGCAATGCACCTATTATTAACTGTGACAATTGAATTGAAGTCAGCCATGATTTTTTTAGCACCATTAGCTACTACAGATATATTCACAGTAGACAAGTGAAAAAATATCAAGCAAATAATTTGTTTAAATTATATTATATGTATATATTATACTGTATATATACATATATATATATATACACACACACACATTTTTTTGATTTTATTTACTTTGTATTTTCATTACTTTTTATATTTTAATTTAACTTATATTTATTTACATTCATTTGTAAATTTGTTTTTTGACTTGTATACATAATATATATATATATATATATATATACAAAAAATTTAAAAATACAAAATATA
>NW_015546115.1:887009-891562 GCF_001515605.1 Sinocyclocheilus anshuiensis | reverse complement strand
ATACAAAATATAATAAATATACATGTACATTTGTTTTTTGAACTTCTGTGTATATATAAAAAAATCACGTGTATAATAATAAATAGAATGGCTGAGTGTAAATAAAATATTAAAGTCAATAAAACTATGTAATTACAAAGGCAATATAAATTATAATAAAATTAAATATGTACATTTGTTTTTTTATTTGTTTTATATACATATTTAGAAAGTGTTATTATATATATATATATATATATAGGTTATTATTTTCATATATATATGCGTATGTATATATGTACGTATATAAATATGTATGTGTGGACATGGCCTAAATCTTTAATTTATCGATTACAGTTCTTTTAAAAAACACTGACTGTGCTCGTTTTAATAAGCGAGTAATATAAATATAAATTTAATAATTGCACATCACTCCACATGATGGGTCAAGTGACATAAATGTGGCATAATTACGATAATTATGTTTTTAATAATAATATGCAGTATACAGTGTGCACTACAAAGTATTCAGAAAGTAGTACACTAATATTTCATTCCAAACATTGGTTTCTCCCTCTTCCTAACAAACACAAGAAGCAGTTTCAGTGATAATGTAACAATTTAGAACAAAATTTGCTGAGTAACTGACACTTTATGGAAGCATTTAAATCAGTGCCACAAAGAAAGACAGGAAAGTTAATTTGGTCAGTCTCATCGTAAAACATAGTTTTTAACAGTAAATTAACTGACCTGAGGCGTGACGGCTCCTCGTAGCAGGTCTACGATTGCTTTCTGCTCAGGGTCCTGCTGGAAGAACGAGTGGAAGCGACTGTAAAACAAGTCTACCGCCCCCTTCAGGCCACACCGCGCCATGTCCAGGTGCAGGTAGAGGAAGAGCGGAAACAAGACGCTGCTCACCTCCTTCACTAACGGTGCTTCAGCATCTGAAACACAGAAAACGGCTGTTAAAACCAGATTACTTTTCCCTCCAGTGGGCGCAGTTCTCAGAGTAATATGACACGTTGCGCTCTACTTCTGAGTCCTTAAACGCTTGTTTTTTGGGTCGACAGCTTATAAAAACATAGTTCTGGGTTTTTTAGCTTGTTTGCTGTACACTTTGGCACACAGCAGCTTTTAGACATTGTTCTGTTTTTTTGTTATAAGTCAGAAATGACAAGGAGGCAGCTTCCCGCAATACAAAGTCAATGGAGAGGGTTGGGTTGTTTCCCCCCGTGGACATGGCCTAAGTGCTCTCTGTCTCTATTAGGAAAGCGTTTGTGAGGAGTTGATCTCTCACCCTGCAGGAAGGTGCGCAGTCTGGAGAACTGGGTCTCGTACTGCTGCGGGTCAGAGTGACACGGGGCTGCAGACACCACATTCGCACAGCTGGACTCCGTCTGAACTGCTCACAGCAGAAAGAGAGAGAAATGTGAAATCATTCCGAGTTAAAGACCCGTGTTGATTTAAAGTGCAGTCACCTGTCAGACTGGCTGCCATCTCCTCAGCGGACTGGGAGAGTTTGGCCCCCTTCAGAGACCCATCTGTGTCCATGTACTGCCTCCTCTTCAGGTACTGGCTCACCGTATACTGGATCTGCTCCGTCCGCACCCGCTTCATCTCCTGGTGGAGACACGTAACACACACACACAGCCTCATATATCTCTGTTCAAGCAGCCATTAATGCTGTGCAATGCAAAAAAAAAAAAACAACACATAGACTAAGGCTGATGATACACTGGGCAACTTTGGGAAATGTTGCCGTCAACAAACAACCAGGTGAGACACAGAGCCCACGACCGATCTAAAATATCCAGATAGAAATTTGTCACCCATTCTCAATGGAAAAGTGCCCAAGCAACATTGCTCAAAAAAAGTTCCCCGGCAAAATTGCTCAAAAAGTTGTCCCGTGTAAGATCAGCCTAATGCATGAATTCACAGCATTCACTGGCTGAGTCTCAAAACACTTCAGTGGGAATCATGTCAATTTGAATGTTAGACTCAATTTTAGAGAATCATAAGCATGCGTGAATATTTGATTTGAATTTAGAAAATTAATAGTGCTTGAATATTTGATTCATTTTCAGTGAATTATAAGTGTTTGAATATCTGTTTTGACTTCAAGGAATCATAAGAATGCTTTTATTCAATTTTAGAGAATCATAAGTGTGCTTGAAATATTTGATTCGATTTCAGGTAATCATAAAAGTGCTCGAATATTTAATTCGATTTTAGGGCATCATAAGCGTGTTGAATTTTTTATATGATTTTAAAGAATCATAAGAGTACTTTAAATATTTTAAAATTATTTTTGAATTACTCGATTTCAGAGAATGGTAACACTTTATTTTACGGTGGTGTCCTTGTTACACATTACATGTACTTACTAAAATTATGCATAATTACATGCACGTAAACCTACACCTTACCATATAGTAAGTACATGTAGTTAATTAATATTACTCAGTACTTAAATATATAATTACACACTTGAACAAGGACACCTTAAAATAAAGTGTAACCCAGAAAATCATAAAAATGGTCAAATATTTGATTCAATTCTAGAGAATCATAAGAGTGCCTGAATATTTAATTCGATTTTAGTGAATCATAACAGCGCTTTAATATTTGATTCAGTTGTAGAGAATCATGAGCGCTCATTCGATTTCAGGTCATCACAAGCATGTTCGCATATTTGATTCAAGATTTTAGGACACCATAAGCATGACTGACAATTTCACTGGACTTTAGGGAATCGTGAGTATGCTCTCGAATATTTGATTTGATTTTAGGGAATCACGGGAATGCTTGCATACATGATTCGATTATAGGAAATCATGCGTATTTTTGGATTATTTGAATCGATTTTTATAAGCAAGCACGGATATGTGATTCAATTTGAATCAACATTCGATTCGAACGTTCGATTAATTTGTGAGCGTCATAAAGGCGTTCGAACACTCTTCGATTCAATATCTGATTCAGTTTCGATCAGTCGATTCAATTCAGACGTTAAACGCCCCACTATTGCTGCCTAGGTAGGTAGCTCATTATGATTTGAGACACAGACAGTAAAGGCGGGTTGGTTTCTGTGCAGTGCAGCCACATATTAATTCATTAGTCATCTTCAGATAAGATTTATGAAATAAACTCATTGAATGAATCAAGACTGCTCAGAATCCTGCAGCGGCCTCAGTCTCTGAGCTCATCATCACACTCTGATCTCAAATACACTCAACTCGCAGCGTCTTAGATCCGTTTTGCAGTTTAGCAGAGCTGTGTAACACCTACTGCATAATCCGTATGTAACAGTCCTAGAGAAAAGTGCTGGTTTAAGCTATGGAAGAGGAGCTCGGGAGAAGACTGCTGCTCCCCACCGCTGCTCCATCAGTCGCTCTCTCTCTCTTCTTCTGCGCCTCCGCTGCGAGCGCGCTGAGATCACTAGTGCTGCACTGCGCCATCTAGCGCATCCACCGCGCAAACAACTGCAAATACATTATCGAACAACAGTCGGTTTACTTTAGTATTTGTGTAGATTGTGTACATATTTGTCATATACATATGAAGATGAAAATATAAAGGCATATTACATTATATAATATTATTAAAATTATATATTTAATATTATTCTAAATATATAATCTTTATTTAAAAAATGTATAATTATACGATCATATTTATTAAGTGATGATCTTTTTAAATTAATAATTTTAAGGTGCACTTCTTTTTATTTAATGAGACTGTTAATATACATCTGCCTTGCAATTACCTTAAATGCGCATCCCGCCAGTTAATCAAATACGCATGTCTAAAATAAACAAAAACACAAATAAAAGTAACATTTATACATAAATAAAAAGACAAGTAATATTTTAAGTGTTATTTGTATTATTTATTATTATATATTTTTAAATGTATCCTTTTTATTTCTAAAGTCAGTGGAGCTTGATAAGTGGAGAGTGTTTTTTGCTGTAGTTTAAGGTATAGAAATAAAGGAGAAATTATATTTAATATAATTTTGAGCTGGATACAGTTTGGTGCCGACACGCTTGAGTTATTATGTACATTTTACTATTTAGCATATTTCACAGTATAAAAAAACACACAGCTTGAAGTGAAACTACATTTCCCAATAAACTACTGAGAGAAACTATTCTTTTTGAGCGTTCTGCATATGAAAGGCAGATATTTCAGTTAATTCGAGAATTAGGATGGCTGGGAGTGGATAATATTGCTCTAATAGTTTTTCGTTGGCTTGCCAACCCGCCATAAAACACCAGAAGAAGAGTTCTGTGACACTGACCCAGAATCAGTTTTAATCGCTAAACACACTATTCATTCAATGTTAGAAGAGTTTGAAAGCTGTTTCAGGATCAGCAGCATGAGCGCATGCGCATTCGAATGACGCACATTGTGTGCGCCTGACGGTAGTGAGCGCGCGGTAAACGGTTTCCAAAGTTCCTCGCGTCTCGTCGTTTCTGAATGCGCTTCTGTCTGTTGTAAACAGTCCGCCGCGACAGTATGTTCACTCCCCGCGGCACACCGAGCTCAGGCCGCAGACAGGCGCCCAGGACCGG
>NW_015546115.1:882975-886978 GCF_001515605.1 Sinocyclocheilus anshuiensis | reverse complement strand
CCCAGGACCGGCGCTCGGAAGAGCGGGCTGCTGTTCTCTCCACGCCGCTCCGCTGTCAGAGCCAGGTACAACAGAGTAAACGCAGAGACAGGGGACGCTACATTTAACTTACCATGCTACTGTGCTTTTTAAACATACACCGCTGTATTGTTCTTTGTGTATCAAATAAATACCACGGTACATAAATATGATAATTCTTCACTTCAGTACCATGTTACATATCAGTAACGTTACTATCTGATACCGTCACAGTACTTTTGTGTTCAGTCAAGTTTTTTTTTTTATTTTGTAATTTAATTTCTTTAATTACATGTAATATATTTGCATACATTTCTTTCTTTATATTTAATATATTTTGTTCTATTAATGATAAAAGAATGAAGTAATATATTTCATTTTCGTATTATTGTATCTGAATTTATTTTACGTTTTGTAAATGTACAATAACTCTAAAATTGTTTAATTGTATTCTTGTCTTTAAAACAAATCTTAAGCCATTTTTTGTAAGAAAAAAAGGTAGCTTATAGAAGTAAATTAAATAAGAACTAAATATAACCAGTTTCTGCTCACTTTTTTTTATTTTAAATTGATTTGTGTATCTCTATTCTTTCTCCAGATCCACTCCCACCCGGGTTCAGAGTCACGCAGCCGTCGATTCATATAATTTTGACGTTCAGACTTTTGGATCATCTCTGCCTGTCAAAGTCATGGAGGCGCTGACCATGGCCGACGGTAAAGATTGGGGTCTTTAACTTTACAAGAGGCTGTGTTTTAAAACCTAGTGAGCTTAAGACCTAGTGACATTTGTAGGCGTCATTAATGCATTCAAACCAGTGATGGGAGCATTCAAGCTTCGAAACCGCTGTGAATCATTGGTTTTCAACAAGTGATTTGGAATCTGTATCAAACTGCCAAAGTCCTTTGTCAGTAAGCAAGGCTCTGTTACGTCATAACAATGGTTTGCCACTAGCAATCTCTGTGGACCGATTTAGCAGACGCTTTTATCCAAAGCGACTTACAAATGAGGACAATAGAAGCAATCAAAACCCAAAAAAAAAGCAATAAAATGCAAGTGCTATGACAAGTCTCGGTTAGCCCAATGCAGTACACGTAGCAAGGTTTTTTTTTTTTAGCTATCTATCTATATATACATATACATATACATATATATATATACAGTGGGTACGGAAAGTATTCAGACCCCCTTCAATTTTTCACTCTTTGTTATATTGACAATACCTAAATTTAACAACTACCTTTCTAACTAACTGCTATTAATGAGCAGCAAATTAGGAGTTTATTGAGGCAAAGTCGTAGTTTATGGTTTATTAATAGCGAGAATTGGACATCAAAATAAAGTGTGACTTTATTTATTGTATTTATTTGTATAAATTAGTAATTTATTGTATGTATGTATATATATATATATATATATATATATATATATTTATATATGTGTGTGTGTGTGAGTGTATTAATTGTATTTGAGTGTGTGTGTGAGGTGTGTGTATATATATATATATATATATATATATATATATATACACACAACACACATCCATATTTATATATATATATACATTTTCTTTTCTTTTTTTTTTTAAGAAAATAAATAGATAAAATAGAATTAGAATAGAGAATGCTAGAGTTAGAGGGTAGTCTCTTCCAGTCTCTGCATATACTGGTGTGAAGGTTTCTCAGTGTATGATGCTGTGTCTCTTGCAGTGGATGATCAGATCTCTGTGAAGGTGGAGGCGTCCGGCTGGGCCTGGATGGTTTGTGGAGAACGGCTGATCATCTGGAAAGTGTCTCAGACGTCTGTGGCAAAGGTCAGAAAGAGGCACAATTGCTTGGAGCTGAATTTGCTGCCAAACTTTGCTGTACAAACATTGTGCTCTTGCTGTCATTATTGCAGCTGTCGGTGTGTAAAGACCTCCAGCTGCCCTCCAGTGAGTTTGCGTACAGCGCTGATCTCATCTCCATCACTTCCTCCAGTCCACTCGATTCTGCACCCACTCAGGTGAGGTAATGCGTCTCTGAACATTACTATCAGTGGAGATTTCTGATGCAAACATGAATGCAAACGTGTTTTTCACAGGCTATCAGTGCATTGGCCGTGTCTCCAGCTGGTTCGGCTCGGTTTTGGCCCAGTCTGGCTCACGACGGGACCTACACTGAGACGTCTCTGGATCTGGGCGGACATGTGTGCAACTACGTCGCAGCAGTAAAGGTGTGCAATCAGGCAGAACGAGGAGTGCAGAAGCTTTTATTTTCATATCTCTTCTAGGGCTGGACAATAATTGTGACCCTGGACCACAAAACCAGTCATAAGGGTCAATTTTTCGAAATTGAGATTTATACATCATCTGAAAGCTGAATAAATAAGTATTTGTTAGGATAGGACAATATTTGGCTGAGATACAACTATTTGAAAATCTGGAATCTGAGGGTGCAAAAAAAATCAAAATATTGAGAAAATTGCCTTTAAAGTTGTCCAAATGAAGTTCTTAGCAATGCATATTACTAATCAAAAATTAAGTTTTGATATATTTACAGTAGGAAATTAACTAAATATTTTCATGGAACATGATCTTTACTTAATATCCTAATGATTTTTGGCATAAAAGAAAAATCGATAATTTTGACCTATACAATGTATTGTTGGCTATTGCTACAAATATACCCCAGCGACTTAAGACTGGTTTTGTGCTCCAGGGTCACATTTCAGTATCAATATATATCGTGATATAATTTTTTTATTTCAATAACGGTGATAAGAGTTTTAAACACATTTCCGATATTTCAATATAAATTACCAGTGTTTCCCATACATTGATTTATTTGTGGTGGTTGACTTCGTTGAATAAACATGAGCACTACACGTTTCAAAATAAAACCGCGGCACGGGTGTTTTTAGTTTTTTTTTTTTGGCGTTTTTGCCTTTTTTTTTTTTTTGATAGGACAGTAGTTAGACAGGAAACGAAGTTGGAGAGAGAGAGGGGGGACGGGATCAGGAAAGGTCCGCGAGCCGGGACTCGAACACAGGACGCCCGAAGCGCAACGGCGCTACATGTCGATACTAAGAATGTGTCTTTGAAGGGAACCAATTGTCTTCAGAAAAGTTTCGATGGCATTTTCATTTTATCTGATAAAGTAGCATTCATGAGCGCAGTGCTGCTTTGTGTACAGCTGTTACCGGGGAAACTGATGTTTCTGCCGCTCCAAAAGCACCTCCTGCTGGCAGAGAATCAATTAGCATTTTTAATAGACCTGTCTCCAGGAATGTGTTTTTGTTGTTGCTCACTCTTTTTTTTTTCTGTTTTCTGCAGCAACTCTGAGCACTTTTCATATTCTTTATCCAGGCTGCAGCACTTTTGTTTCAATCTATAAGAATAATCAGCATATGTTATAGTTTAAAGTTAGAGATAATATTTACATTAATAAGGTGAGTCTGAGAGTCTTATGCTTATTTGACAGTGATTTCACATTTCTTGTTTGCATGAAGGCTAAATACAAATAAAAGGTGAACATTAATTTATTTGTACCATTATTATTTCTAAAATATTATATAGGCCTAGTTTTATAGGAGGAGGTTTCATAGACTTGGCAAATTCATTTTTCAGAAGCTTGTAGGTACAGACATCCGTTGTGGGCGTTCTTAATAATAATAAATGTATTTTGTAAAGTGCCTTTAAAAGGGTACTTTCTCAAAGCGCTTTACAACACAAGCAAACACAACAATCCAAATTAGAACACAAAAATACAGAATGACAATCAGTTAAAAGCAGTTTTTCTTAGGCTTTTTTTTTATATTGTTCATATCTATTTTGGAATTATATCGTATCGACCGAAATTTTGTCCATATCGTCCAGCCCTAATCTCTTCTTCCATGAGCTGTTTTCTCTTGCTATTTCAGGGCGGGAGTTTCATCGTGTCATCTTACCGCGGTCACCTGCTCCGGCTTGCTCCGGACTCCTCCGGTAAACTGCACCAGAGACCGGTT
>NW_015546115.1:861391-882760 GCF_001515605.1 Sinocyclocheilus anshuiensis | reverse complement strand
CAGCATATTAAGAATGATTTCTGAAGGATCATGTGACACTGAAGACTGGAGAAATGATGCTGAAAATTCAGATTTGATTGCAAGGGGGAAAAATACATTTTAAAATATAATCATATAGAAAACAGTTATTTTAAAATTGTATATAATATTTCACAGTATTACAGTTTTTACTGTTTTTATCAGATAAATGCAGCCTTGTTTAGCAGAAGAAGAAAACACTTAAAATATGAATTATTCCAAACATTTGACTGGTAGTATATAATAGTAAAGTTTTTGTGAAAAAACGGTCATGTTTGTTTTCTTTAATGCCCATTTTCTACCCGTTTTCTGACTTCTAGAAATATTTTTTTCTGCTGTGCCCCAAATGCCCTATTTGCATGTGAAAGGAGCAACACAGCTTTTATATTTTGTACTTTATTTTAGTGCTCAAAATTATTTTTTTTTTATTTAATCTCTTATGATCACCAGGGCTGCATTTATTTGATCAAAAATACAGAAAAACAGTAAAATTTTCTATTTGAATTTCATCTACAGTGGTGTGAAAAAGTGTTGGCCCCCTTCCTGGCAGCGCTGTAACAGACTCATTGCAAGTTATCGCAAACGCTTGATTGCAGTTGTTGCTGCTAAGTGTGGCACAACCAGTTATTAGGTTTAGGGGGCAAACACTTTTTCACACAGGGCCATGTAGTTTTGGATTTTGTTTTCCCTTAATAATAATAAAAACCTTCATTTAAAAACTGCATGTTGTGTTCACTTGTGTTATCTTTTACTAATATTTAAATTTGTTTGATGATCTGAAACATTAAAGTGTGACAAACATGCAAAAAAATAAGAAATCAGGAAGGGGGCCAACACTTTTTCACACCAGTGTATGTATATATAATTTATTGCTGTGATCAAAGCTGAATTTTCAGCATCATTACTCCAGTCTTCAGTGTCACATGATCCTTCAGAAATCACGCTAATATGCTGATTTACTGCTCAAGAAAAATTTATAATTATTATCAATTTTGAAAACAGTTGTGATTAATATTTTTGTGGAAACTATAATACATTATTATTTTCAAGATTTTTGCCGAATAGAAAGTTCAAAGGAACAGATTTGAAATCTTTTGTTACATAATAAATGTCTTCACTGGCACTTTTGATCAATTGAATGCATCTTTGCTGAATAAAAGTATTAATTTCTTTCAGTTTCTTAATATGTCATATATAGATGTGTGCTTATGTAATATCCTTGACTTGTCTTATAGGACTCAGAAAGTAACTACTCTGAGATCAAGAAAGGAGTGAATGTCTCTTATCTGGACATGCAGTACAGCAAGTGAGTCTTTTGAATATGAAACCGAATAATCATCAGATTAATGCACAGACACCACATGCAGGATTGGCATTATTATGCAGTGACATGTTGTGTGTCTCTTCAGAGCGGGGCTGGTGGTGTTGGCAGCGGCGTGGCATCCGGGCAACACTCCATGTGTGGCGTATTTCTGCCTGGTCACTCTTGCAGAAAGCACAGCGCCGTCCTCAGACCTGCTCACTGTGGAGGTCACCAAATACAACCCACCCTTCCAGGTACAGCGTTCAAATGATCTGAATCTCTTCCTGGATTGTGAACTGAATGAACTGAGCTCTGGTTTTGTGCGTCAGAGTGAGGAGGAGCTGCAGAAGACGCGTTTGGTGTTGCCTGATCCGTGGAGTCCAGCGGCGTACCTCTATAATGAGGAGCTGGTGTTCACCTGCAGCACTGGAGCTGGACGCGGAGGACTCGCTGAGGAGAAGATCTCCTTCAGCTCTCCAGGTGCAGCCCTCGGACTGAGAAGACAAATGAAGTGGCTGGTCTTCCTCCTGTAGTTCATCTCTGTTGTTTTGCCTGTTGTGCAGGTGACTGTATCCGAGGCGGTGGGGTGTGTGCCGGTCTGCCGGTGTTTTTCTCTCAGAACAGCGGGCTGGTTGCTGTTTTAGCGAGAGAAAGTGCTTCCCTGCTGCCTGAGACCATGGAGGACTCGCTCTGCACCTCAGTGGCTGGACCTGGACCCGAGGTCTGGACCCAATTTACTTAAAGGAGGCCTAATAATATTTTATACACATAATTTTTATATATGTTAAATTATATATATTTACATTGTATGGTGTTTGTTCAAGTAGCTAGAAATCAGAAAATATTTTTCATCTCTTCAGGGCACTCCGTTATAATTTAAAATATAAATATTATTTTGAATTTAGAAATCAGGATTTTGTTTTCTTTTCAGGGCACTTTATTACAATTTGTAATGTTATAAATTAAAAAATATAAAGATTATTTTAAAAAGGTCATTTTGAATTGTTTGGCAGTTTTTTGTGATTCATGAGCTAGTATCTGGCAAAAATATATAATTTATACGTATATAGAAATGTATAATGTTTTAATTTATTTAAGTGACTTGAAATCAGGATTTTTTTTTCTATTCATGGCACTTCATTATAAATTGAAATGTTATAAATGTAAACATTTATTATATTTTAAATATTTTATGATTTTTTTGTGCATTCATGAACTAGTTTCTCGTAAATTATATGTATGTAGAAGTTTATAATATTTTAATTTAAGTGACTAAATCCGTTTTTTTTTAGGGCACTCCATTATATAAAATATAATAAATTTAAAGTGTTTATTATGTTTAAAGTATTTTATTAATTATTTCAGTTTATTGTGTATTAATGAACTAGTCTCTGGTAAAAATAGATATTTCTATAACTAGAAATACATTTAAAAATTTAATTATTTAAAAGAATTAGAATTGTTTGGCAGATTTTTGTCTATTCATGAACTAGTATCTTGCAAATTTATATGTAATTTATATGCATGTATGTATACATTTATAATGTGTTAATTTATTCAAGGAAGTATCTTTTCAGGGTACCCCATTAGAGACACCACCTAAAATAGACATGGTGGCCCAGGAGGACAGAACTAAGCTGCTGAAGCAAGCGTTCCTGCAGTTCTGCCGGTGAGTTTCCTTCACTTGTGTTTGTGAGTGTCGAGTCAGTGACTGCCGCTCACAGATGCTCTGCTGTGCAGTCATGATCTGGTAGGAACTCAGAGCATGGTGATCGAGCTCTTCCCCAGCGACGGAGAGGGAGGTGCAGAGCTGGATGCCGTCGTGACCCAGATTGACCTGGATCTGGTGGATGACTTCCCTGCATGTGACCCACGCTGGGCCGAGTCTGTTCCTGATGGTGAGAAAACCTTTCTTTCTGCCCCATAAATTATAACTTCATCGAAACAGTTCAAAATTTATACAAGATAATTTAGAAAATCTTCTGGCCATAAAAAATTCTTGCCAACCATGAAAGTGTATTTTTTTTAATTTTTATTAAGTATTTTATTAACTAATCTTTATTAATAAATCATGTTTATGTAATTAATACATTATATTTACATGATATTTACACAAAAATCAATTGTTTTCCATAATTAATTTATTTAGTGCTGTCAAACGATTAATCACATCCAAAATACGTTTTTTATTACATATGTGTGTATATTTATTATGTATATATGAATACACACACATACAGTATATATTTTGAAAATATTTAGATGTATATACATTTATATATTCATATTCTTATATTTTATATAAATATATTTATTATATAAACATAATTTTTCTTTAATACATACATGCTGTGTTTGTATTTATATATACATAATAAATATACACAGTATACACACATATATTATGTAAACAAAAACTTTTATTATGGATGGGATTAATCATTTGACAGCACTAGTATTATTTAATATTAAGTATTTAATATAAATAATTAAAATATAATTCCTCGTAAAAAATGCAACATATTTAATAAATACTATTGCCTTTTTTTTGTAGAATCATCTTTTTTTAATTATTTAGCTTTTTTTCTGAATACATGAGCCAGCTATGTCACAAAAAATCAGACACATTTTTTGTTTGTTTTTGTGGTTTATTGTGGAGAATATTCCACATATGTGTTGTCACTTGGAGTGTAAAAAAAATGAGTTAAGTTGAACTTCAGGTGGTAAATCCAGAGGTAAAAGATGTTAATTGTGGACCCCGGTGGATTTGTACGTTTGTGTGTTTTGTCCTGTAGAGGGCGCTGGATTTACACTGACGTCTCTGATCCTGCTGCATCAGTTGGAGGATAAGATGAAAGCTCACCGCTGCCTCATGGACTTCCTGCTTCAGGTTCCTCATCAGACACACAAGCTATGAGACACTCTTTCATCCTCTTCACAGCCTTCAGCAATGCTTTTTCTTTCTGTCTGCTCTACAGACAGGCCTTCTAGACCGCCTCACTTCCACAGCGGTGCGCATGTCCCCGATGGCTACGCGACTCTTGCTATGCGAACATGCGGAGAAGCTCTCGGCCGCCATCGTGCTGAAGAACCATCATGCCAAGCATCCAGAGCTGGTGAACACGGCCATCCTGTCGGCCCTGAAGAAGAGCAACACTGACATACCGTCCAACCTCACGCCTGCGGACGTGTTCTTCAGAGAGGTGCCAGACTTCAGCACCCTGATCATCAAACTGGAATGGAGAATATATGTGACCCTAGACCACAAAACCAGTCTTAAGTAGCACGGGGATATTTGTAGCAATAGCCAAAAATACATTGTATGGGTCAAAATTATAGATTTTTCTTTTATGCCAAAAATCATTAGGATATTAAGTAAAGATCATGTTCCATGAAGATATTTTGTACATTTCCTACTGTAAATATATTAAAACTTAATTTTTTATTAGTAATATGCATTGCTAAGAACTTAATTTGGACAACTTTAAAGGTGATTTTCTCAATATTTAGATTTTTTTTGCACCCTCAGATTCCAGATTTTCAAATAGTTGTATCTCGGCCAAATGTTGTCCTGTCCTAACAAACCATACATCAATGGAAAATTTATTTATTCAGCTTTGAGATGGTGTATAAATCTCAATTTCAAAAAATTGACCCTTATGACTGGTTTTGTGCTCCAGGGTCACATATGTATTTTTCTCTGCTTTATCTCGTGTTTGTGTCTCCAGGTGTCTCAGATCTCCTCCATCTTTGAGTGTCTGTTGGATGAGGAGGAAAAAGCTTTAAAAGAGCATTCGGATGCCGCCAGGTGGGCCGAGGTGGTGCTCAACGTCAATGACATTGTCAAGGTGCACAGCAGTTTTTCTAATTTATTAATTCCTGCACTCAGATAATCTTGAATCAGTGGGCCAGGTTGAACATATCTAGGTACTTGTCATTTTTATCCCATAAAGAGAGAGTTTTTGTGAAATATACAGTACTTGTCAAAAGTTTGGAAACATTATGATTTTTAAATGTTTCTGAAGAAAGTCTCTTCTGCTCACCAAGACTGCATTTATGTGCTCAAAAATACATTAAAATCAGTAATATTGTGAAATAGTATTACAATTCAAAAGAACTGTTTTCTATTTGAATATATTGTAGAATGTAATTTATTGCTGTGATCAAAGCTGAATTTTCAGCATCATTACTCCAGTCTTCAGTGTCACATGATCCTTCAGAAAAGACATGTATAATGTTACAAGAGATTTCTATTAAAATAATACTTTTAAATAATTAAATTAAATCAATCCTGAAAAAATTGTTTTCCACAAAAAAAACATTAAGTAGCAGTGTTTACAACACTCTGATTATTTAATATTTAATATAAAATAAATTTTTAAAATGTATTTAATATAAATTTAATTTTTAAAATGTATTTAATAGTTTTAGAATTTGTAAAGCAAATTGTTAAAATAGTTTTTCCTACAAAACTAAATATGCTTATTTGTGTTTTTCTTTTTGCTAAAAACTATGGAAGTACTTTAATATTATATGAATATAAGAAAATCAATGTTAAATCTATTTCTTTAATATCTTAGATGCATCTTAATTTTGACAAACCCAAAAATACATTTTGTAAAAATTTTCAGTGTCCACCTTGCAGCCCACAAAATTAAAGATTAAAAGCTTGACGTCCTTAAGGCTAACATACATGGACTTAAAGCCACAAATCCTCTATTTTAAATTCACGGGGCTCGAAAGAATATTTTACACACAATCTTCCTGGTCTCCGAGATTGAGAGATGAATAATCATCATGTTTTGTGTTGAAGGATATGATTCAAGCAGCAGCACAGTACCGAGAGACCAAAGCATCTCTGTACAGAGCGCCAGAGAACTGCGGCCCGGAGCCAGAGTACATCCCATGGACAGGTAAACACCTGACAGGACCTGTTTATTTTCTGACCGCCAGAGCACTATAAACTAGGGATGCAACAATGAACCGCGAGCCGGTTGAAAATATGTGACGATTCAAATCGATTGAGATGCCAAACAAATCACGATACAATTAGCGTAGGAGTTTATATGACTTTATCTCTGAACTAACTGTCTTTAGAAAGTTTACGTGGTATTTTCTTTTCATCTTGCCTCTGAACAATACGATTAACCGCGAGCCGGTTAAAAATTGATTCAAATATGTGACGATTCAAATCGGCTGAGCTGTTAAACAAATCGCGATTCAGTTAGGTGTAGGAGTTTATATGAATTCATGTCTGAGGGGAACTTACTGTCTTTAGAAAAGTTTAGATGGTATTGTTTTCTTTTCCTCTTGCCTCTGTATAACGCATATTGAAGTTCATAAGCGCAGCGGAAACCAAGGAAACGCTTTAAGCGCCACCTGCTGGCAGAGAGTGAATCTGTGTCTGATTCAGCTCGTCTGCTGTTTCTGTTTCATGCAGATATTTTTATGGATGGTTTCACAAAACTGAGATCAAACCATTCTGTTTTTGCTTCAAATTTCGAAATTATACAATTTAATTTAGATTAAAAACTGCTCATGTTGCATGTATGCAGCATTTTTGTTTGGATCATGATTAAAATGCAATGGTTGCCTCTAATTTTAAATGGAAAGAGCACAGACAAAGCCTTAGTTTGTTCATATGAAGAGATTTCTTTTATTTGTGTAACTTGCTTATTTGATTTGAGGTTTGTTTTAAAATTTCAGTTAAGTTTTGTTATATGTCAATTTCACAAAGAAACGTGCAGCAATAGCCTAATAAAAGGACACATTTTTATTTACAGTATAATGTCTTCGATCTCATTTTGTTATAAAAAATCTTGAGAAAATCGAATCGTGAGTTGAGTGAATCATTTTAAATGGAAAGAGCACAGACAAAGCCTTAGTTTGTTCATATGAAGAGATTTCTTTTGTGTAACTTGCTTATTTGATTTGAGGTTTGTTTTAAAATTTCAATTAAGTTTTGTTATATGTCAATTTCACAAAGAAACGTGCAGCAATAGCCTAATAAAAGGAAACATTTTTATTTACAGTATAATGTCTTCGATCTCATTTTGTTATAAAAACAATTTCACAAAGAAACGTGCAGCAATAGCCTAATAAAAGGACACATTTTTATTTACAGTATAATGTCTTCGATCTCATTTTGTTATAAAAAATCTTGAGAAAATCGAATCGTGAGTTGAGTGAATCGTTGCATCCCTACTGTAAACACAAGAGCAGCTCTCCACCAGTATGAGCGTCATAGTTTCTTCCTCTCAGCCTCAGGAGGAGCGGGTGGAGTCCGGACCGTCATCACGCGGCAGCACGAGCTGATCCTGCGCGCGGCGTATCCGCACGCAGACGTGGAGCTGCGCGCCGCGCTGAGCGAGCAGCTGGTGGCGCTGTTGGACTCTCTGTTGAGTGGTTACGTGGCTCAGCTGACGTCTCTCCGCCGCGCCGGACAACAGGAGCGCTACGTCATGCTGGAGAACGAGTACACGCAGAAACGCTCGGAGCTGCTCGCGCCTCTCTGTGAGCTTACATTGGTGTTTTGTGATTGCTCACTTTTGTGTCTCTTCCTGTCTGTGTGGCCAGAATAAGCTGCAAATCGGAGCAGATTATGTGCTTAACATATTTGTGTTGTCTGTGACTGTGGCAGTGGAGTTGGGTCAGCATCAGTGGGTTGCAGCACTGGCGGAGAAATACTGTGACTTTGACATATTGGTGCAGTTGTGTGAGCGGACAGATAACCAGAGTCGACTACAGCAGTACATGGTCAAATTCGCTGATCAGGTAACAAACCCACTGGCCCAACAACTCTGAAATGTCAACACAAACCATATACACATGAAGCAGCACAACTGTTTTCAACATTGGTAATAATCAGACAACACTACAAAATGGGAATATAAAGGCCTTTCCACACTGAGCGCGAAAAAGCGAAACGAATATCGGACACAGTGACGCACTGGAATAAAACAACAGATTCCTATGGATGCATAGACCACGAACATTCGTGCACCAAAAATGCGAATATTTTTTTCCGAACCAGTTCAGCAAATCTTTTCAGTTTCGCAAAGCGAAAACTAGGGTTGTGCCGATAGACGATAGTCAGAGATATCGACGATAGCAGATGTCTGTCGATAGTCAAGACGATATTAGGCTCATTCTCCTATTCATGTATTAAATTATTATTATTATTATTATTCAGCGGCCTATTATAATTCGGCTATTATTATCAAATTGCCCCGCTATTTCACTTCAGCACCGCACTTCTCACACACACACACGCAAATGAGGATTAGAGTCTCCAACCACAAACACAGACGTACATCGTCTGCTGATATAAGGTATTTCATTGCACTTTAACAAGTAATCTGAACGGCCTATATATGTGCAATATTTTAACTGAGCCCCCACTAACGGAGTTTAATGCCACAGTTATGTTAGAACGCATCTCATTCTTGTTTCTGTGGCGGTGTGTCGGGCTTGTCATGGGGCACGCAGTCTGGAGCGCTGTATGACTGATGTATCCGTTTAATTTAACTTTACTCCTAATATATGAACTTACCTGTTTTAAACACTTTTATATTTAACGTGTTCATTTATGTTCAATATTTAATGTTAAACTGTTGGTCTTTAAAAATAAATCTACTTTTGATTTTCACCATTGACTGCAGACCTTTTAGACTGACAACTTCCGTGTGCCGACGCGGCAAACTTGTCACAGGACGCGCGGTCCTAATAGCTATGTATGACTGTTGTATCCGAATATATATGAACTAGCTGTTTTAAATATTTTTATATTTAACATGTTAGTTTATCAGTATGTTTAAAAGTATATTATTTAGATTAGTGGTGCTTTCACGCAACAGAGGCTTTACTCTCTCGCACACGGTTTAAAACACCAAATAGTTATGTAATAGCCTATGACAAGTACAGAGAGTCTCTCTCTTGCCCCACCCACCCATGCACGATAATATCGTGTATCGCGATCTCACAGGCTGGCGATATGAAAAATAACCATATAGCCCAACACTAGTGAAAACACGGGCTGTCCAGTAAGATTTGAGCATTACATCATATGGCCAGAGCAACTGCTGTTACCCAAAAGATTGACGCGGTGGTGCTAAAAGCTCAGAAGACTGTATTGAGCACAAGCGTAAAAACACCAAAGTAGAGGACTTTCAACCAACATACAAAAAATATGGATGTTGAGATGATGTTGTCGTTGGTGTCTGAACATATAGATATATTTATATTTATACGATATATTTTCTGTACATGTCTTTATGCAGCTCATGGTATTTTTATAACAATAAAGGATGTTTATGACAAATGACAAGCAGGTAGCATTCAGTCCATTAAAACATAAAAAGAATGCATGTCTGCCTATTATAGAATCAAAATCCATTTTAGATCAATCAGAAGTTATTACAAGCACTCGATGATGGTTTAAAGTGGGGTTTGAGCAAAAACATTAATTACATAGCTTTTGAAATGTAGCTTGATGGTAATTGTACCTCTGATTTTATTTTCTTGTAAGCATTATGGATAGTTTGTGTTTCTGATGAACCAAAAGTTATTTATCTTAATTTAATGCTGCATACTGAGCAGTGGACGATGTTAAATCCATATATACGAGATGCATAGGCTACATGAGGAAAAATGCATTGCTGGTCGGCGCCACCTAGCGTGCAGGCACGAATTAGCACAAGGCGATTAATCGTTTCGCGCTCGGTGTGAAAGCAACGTTCGTCGGCGATTCACCTCGCGCTCAATGTGAAATGGCCGTGACACTGAAGTAATGATGCTGAAAATTCAGCTTTATCATCAGTGGAAGAAATTACATTTTCAGATATGTTCAAATAGAAAACAGTTATTTTAAATTGTATATAATATTTCACAATTTTTTACGTTTTTAGTTCATTTTGATCAAATAAAGGCAGCCATGAAGCGCATAAGAGGCTTCTTTCACAAACATCGATCCCAAACTTTTAACCGCTACTATATTATCAACAGATGCTTCTGGATTGTGTAGTTTGAAGTAGCTTTTGGCCAGTTGAGAATATTTCAATATTTGTAGAACTGTCTTTTGTTTAATTAAAGAGTATTGCACACGGACACTTTGAAATTCTTGCAATGCAGTTCCAAGAAAAATATACTGAAATCACAGTTGTTTACGGTACTTGTGCCAAATGCATTTACTCACAGCCCTCCCTGTTTCCTGTAGAACTTCGCTGACTTCCTGTTCCGCTGGTACATGGAGAAAGGCAAGAGAGGGAAGCTGCTGTCTCAGCCAATAGCAACACACCAGCAGCTGGCCAGTTTCCTGCAGGCTCACGATCACCTCAGCTGGCTGCATGACATACATGTGCAGGACTATCAGCGAGTAAGAGAATAAAGAAATAAAATAAATGCATATTACATTTTTATTTGTTTTTTATACACTAAAGTGCACACCACATGGTTACTGTCACTTGTAGTGTTCTAAATGCTTTGTTTTCTTCACGACAGGCCCATCGTACCCTGTGCAGTCAGGCCAACACGGAGACTCGGTACTTCAGCAAGAAGAAAACCCTGCTGGCCCTCAGCAAACTCACGGCTCTGGCGTCAGACATGCCTGAAGCCGTGCACCGCAGACAGCTCAACGGTCAGTCGTGTGCCTTCGCATGTGTTTGGAAGACATATTGACTCTTTGATTTGTCTAAAATTCTGTTTTAGTCCGTATAAAAGGGAGTTCTCTTTTTGTCATATTGCAACAAGCATTTTTAGTGTTAGTACATCAACAGAATGTGGAGCAAATGATGCATCTTTCTTCTGTAGACACAGGCGACATGGGTTTGAATCGGACCTGCATTTCCCTCCCCAAATAATCTCTCGAGCCCTAAATATTTCTGATATATAATCGTTGTTGTCTGGTGTTTTTCCCATGTGTGTTGGTGCAGATATAGTGGAGCAGGAGAGGTTTCTGCTTCATCAGGAGACTCTTCCTAAACAGCTGCTGGACGAGAAGCAGCTGAACCCAGACAGCATGCCTTTACTGAGCCCTCGTAACCTCATTGAAGTGAGTAAACCACAAAAATACTGTGCTCATGCGCTTCCTCCTCATTTCTCTTACTTTATGTCTATCTTTTCCTCGTCTCCAGCTGTACATCTGCAGTGAGAACCGTGGAGCCAACGAGTACGACTTTAAGAAAGCTCTCGATCTGCTGGAGTACTTGGAGGAGGTATCTGTCAATAATAGACTACATTAAAAACAAGTGCCTTTTCTGAGCACATATGTTTCTGATGTGTATTCATCGCCTGTAGGAGGACGCGGTTAATATTGATGCCCTAAAACGGGAGATCTTCAGTAAAGCCTTGAAGAAAGACTGGAAGGAGAGGTGAGCGTCTCAAAACTCACTCCAATGAGTTTTCGTTTTACTTGACTATAATGGTCTTGCAATAACCGGCTGATGGATTGGTTGCAGTTGGGCGTCGTCTGATGATAATGACGATCCTCTAGAAGCAGCCAGAGACAGCACTTTCGTCAAGATCCTACAGAAACTCATTCAGGAAGGTACAGTGACTCTGCTAATCACACACTCACAGTTGTTCTAGAAGCTTGTCTTGAGGTTTCAAAGTGGTTTAGGCATATTTGAGACTTGCTTTTAGCAGATATTAAGTATACAATATAGCATCTTACATCCAAAGCATTGGCAACCCTACTTTAGGACATACAGGGATTGAATTACAATGCAAAGTCTGCCTATACAGTCAGAGTGTGTTTTGTGGCCACAGGTGTTTCTCTGCAGTCGTACCTGCCTGACGTGAAGGATCTTCTGCAGGAAGATGAGCTGGAGAGTCTCAAATCAAAGACATACTTTGAGTTCCTCCTGCGAGCCAACTATGAGCACTACCTGAAAGCTCACATATGACATTACTTCCTGTTTCTACTTACTGTTTCCTTGTTAATATTCCAACTTTGTTTCAGAAAAATAATAATAATTACATGATCCAACGCTTGAATTTTCTGAATAAACTGTATTTCTGTAATTGACGGCAGACAGTTCTTGATGCTTTTCTTCTGCTGCAAGACAAAGATAGAAAGAATAACAAAGCCAAATAGTGCTCACCAAATGGAGATGTTAGCTTGGGTTTTATGGTGTTTTCTTAAAGATGGTGAACCCAAAAGTATTTGGATTGTTAGGCCACACTCTTAAGATGTCTGAATGTCATTGCATTAGATAACAAAATTGACCAAATTTACTCTGCAAAGGTGACGCAAAAGCACTTCTGAAGTGGCATAAATGCATTTTATTCAGTAATTGCAACTGTATGCTTTGATACTAGGGGCTGAGGAGGGTCAGAGCAGGCAAAATAAGTGGATTTTATGCAAAATTGTGTCTTTTTATATTGAATTTTGAGCTGGCACAAAGTTGCATTAAAGTGACCATTTTATAGAAGCACGTGCACAACACATTTCACAAAAAGATAAAACTATAGATATAACATTCAAAATGAAGCTCATTTGTGTTTGTCATTAATAGACTGTTCAGCTGACTTCATGCATCACCAACACTAGTTTATCAAATCTAAAATCATGCACAAATGTTGCAGAAAAGTTTTGGCTGCGTTTGCTTGCAGATGCCAATTGGTTAGATATCTACACTCTTAAAAATAAAGGTGCTTCACGATGCCATAGAAGGTTGTTCTAGAAGCTTGTCTTGAGGTTTCAAAGTGGTTTAGGCATATTTGAGACTTGCTTTTAGCAGATATTAAGTATACAATATAGCATCTTACATCCAAAGCATTGGCAACCCTACTTTAGGACATACAGGGATTGAATTACAATGCAAAGTCTGCCTATACAGTCAGAGTGTGTTTTGTGGCCACAGGTGTTTCTCTGCAGTCGTACCTGCCTGACGTGAAGGATCTTCTGCAGGAAGATGAGCTGGAGAGTCTCAAATCAAAGACATACTTTGAGTTCCTCCTGCGAGCCAACTATGAGCACTACCTGAAAGCTCACATATGACATTACTTCCTGTTTCTACTTACTGTTTCCTTGTTAATATTCCAACTTTGTTTCAGAAAAATAATAATAATTACATGATCCAACGCTTGAATTTTCTGAATAAACTGTATTTCTGTAATTGACGGCAGACAGTTCTTGATGCTTTTCTTCTGCTGCAAGACAAAGATAGAAAGAATAACAAAGCCAAATAGTGCTCACCAAATGGAGATGTTAGCTTGGGTTTTATGGTGTTTTCTTAAAGATGGTGAACCCAAAAGTATTTGGATTGTTAGGCCACACTCTTAAGATGTCTGAATGTCATTGCATTAGATAACAAAATTGACCAAATTTACTCTGCAAAGGTGACGCAAAAGCACTTCTGAAGTGGCATAAATGCATTTTATTCAGTAATTGCAACTGTATGCTTTGATACTAGGGGCTGAGGAGGGTCAGAGCAGGCAAAATAAGTGGATTTTATGCAAAATTGTGTCTTTTTATATTGAATTTTGAGCTGGCACAAAGTTGCATTAAAGTGACCATTTTATAGAAGCACGTGCACAACACATTTCACAAAAAGATAAAACTATAGATATAACATTCAAAATGAAGCTCATTTGTGTTTGTCATTAATAGACTGTTCAGCTGACTTCATGCATCACCAACACTAGTTTATCAAATCTAAAATCATGCACAAATGTTGCAGAAAAGTTTTGGCTGCGTTTGCTTGCAGATGCCAATTGGTTAGATATCTACACTCTTAAAAATAAAGGTGCTTCACGATGCCATAGAAGAACCTTTTTGTCTAAATGGTTCCATAAAGAACCTTTAATATCTGAATAACCTTTCTGTTTCACAAAAGGTTCTTTGTGTTCAAAGAAGGTTCTTCAGATTAAAAAAAGGTAAGAAAGAGATGGTTCTTTAAAGAACCATCTCTTTCTTACCTTTTTTTAATCTGAAGAACCTTCTTTGAACACAAAGAACCTTTTGTGAAACAGAAAGGTTATTCAGATATTAAAGGTTCTTTATGGAACCATTTAGACAAAAAGGTTCTTCTATGGCATCACTGTGAAGAACCTTTTAAGCACCTTTATTTTTAAGAGTGTAATGCTGTAATACAGACATTCTTAAGTGTCCAAATTGGGCAAGGCTTTATTTGAGAACGTCTTGTTGTTTTCTTTCACTCATCTCGTCTTCATCCTCCAGCAGCTGGTGTGAGAAGAGCAGCTGAACTGATGGAGAAGCAAATTTCTCCCCTGAGCTCCTAAAAATAGGGAAGAGAGGGTAAAATTAGTGGCGTCCGCAGTAAATAAGCTGCACTTTACGGGGGTTCTCTGACACCCTATATGGGGTGGAAGCCTCTGGAATCCCTAAGGACTCTAGATAAACTGTCTGGAACTAGAGGAGGAAATATGATACTTGTTTATGATGTGGCATTAGGCTTGGCATCAAACTTCACTGAGACGTCACCCATAGGGTCATGCTTGTCTAATGGTCATCTAATGACTGTCTAATTTAATATACATCTCCAAATAAAAGAAGGTAAAACCTCGTTATAATATCCTGTTCCTGTTCTCAGAAAGGCAGAGAGGGTTGCTTAGTGTCTATTTTGATAATATTGGTCATTGGCAATACTTCAACCATGATTTAACAACACTTATTTACGCTGATGAACAAGCTGAAGAAAATACATTGCCAGCTTTCTTTTGATGATGATAGTATATTTGAAGGGCTTAATATGGTGACTGCATTGTTCAGTTATAGACATCAGGCTCAAGTAGGAGATTTTCCAAGATTCTCCTCCCCTTCATCCAGTGGCTTTCTATGGGAAAGGAAGAAGTTGAAAAGAACACTGTTATCCCAGTGCCACAGACTGACTAAATCCCTCATTTATTTCAGAAATGCCGTGTTTATAGGCTTTACATTGGTCAGTTCATGCAAACTAAGCCACTTTTTGCCAGTGCAACTGACTTTCAAAAAATGGCCCAATTTATCTAATTTTGCCTGATTTAATACACTGCAAGAATTTACATTTTTTATAACTCCTGGTTTCGCTGTCATCATTTAAATTAGTCTATAATATCTCAATGTGACCCTGGAGCACAAAAGCAGTCATAAGTAGCACGGGGACATTTGTAGCAATAGCCAACAATACATTGTATGGGTCAAAATTATAGATTTTTCTTCTATGCCAAAAGTCCTTAGGATATTAAGTAAAGATCATGTTCCAGGAAGATATTTTGTTAGGGGTAACGCATTACAAGTAACGCGAGTTACGTAATCAGATTACCTTTTTCAAGAAGCTAGTAAAGTAACGCATTACTTTTTCATTTACAAGAGAATATCTGAGTTACTTTTTCAAATAAGTAACGCGAGTTACTTTTTTTTTCAGTTTATTGATTGACAGCTCTTCTGTCCCCATGTTGAGAGAAATCTAAGTAACGTAATTAGTTACTTTTTTATGGAGTAACGCAATATTGTAATGCATTACTTTTAAAAGTAACTTTCCCCAACACTGGTCCTATCCTAACAAACTATACATCAATGGAAAGCTTATTTATTCAGCTGATGTATAAATCTCAATTTCAAAAAATTTGACCTTTATGACTGGTTTTGTGGTCCATTGTACAACCACAGAAAAATAAGCTATTTATACATTTGGCAAATATTTTTATCTAAAGCAACTTGTATTACATCCAATGTATATCTCGAATTCATTGACATTTTCATTTGAGCATTGGTGAAATGTAGCTAATGATAAACGATCATAACCCACCACTGCCATGCCCTTATATTGAGATCTAGTCCACAAACGCCCAGTGTTGGCCTCTGAGTCCACTCCTACGGTGGCCTTGCGCCCGCCCGCTGTGGTTTGGGGTCTGGAGCGCCATATATGGAGCCCCTCCTCTCGACCCACCGACACCCAAATATGGACGAGTATCGGGAAGAATTCCATTTGAATGCATGGACATTCCTTAATGGCTGTCCGAAGAGCAGGAAAGCAGAGGACGGGTGTATATAAGATGGTCCGTGCTCGGGTCATCGTGCAGCAGGCACTTCAGTTTGACTTGCGACTCTGAGCACAAACAGCACACAGGTAAGCAAACTATAAGAACAGCAATTCAGAATTGGATACTTTAGATGTGAATGGAAGGATTTGACTTTTGGTTTCGCTTTTGACTTTGACTTTTAAAAAAAAAGTCGTAACTTTTTTATTCACTTAGGCTATTGCACTGATATCATAGAAACATTTCTCTGTATATTTTAACTACATTTTTTTAAGTGATCTTTAACAATTAAAATCATCATCAGAGTGCATTTTTTGTTTAGTTATTTTTAATAAATCATAAACCTGCAATTGTAGGCTAATTATGTTGCGGTATGCAATTAATTTAGCATATGTGTACGATTATTTTATCATATTGGTGCAAATAGAAATTCAAATCGTTATTTGACAAACAAAACTGTTTTCTCACATATTTTCATTCAGATTACACTGTGCTATTTAGTAGTGTTGGAAAGGTTACCCTATTTAAAGTGTAATAAGTAGTGTAACTATTTCAGTTAGCCTACTTTATTAATGTAACTGATTATTTGATTACGTTTTGATTACTTTTCTAAATTTCTCATGTTTTCAAGTTTTAATCATATTCAAACCAGGCAGAGTTAACCTTACAGTAGAGCTCAACACTGATTACTGTCAGGCTTGAACATTCCCTCATCACTTGAATTAAGATTATAATAATTGAATTTTAAAGCACAGCCACCACAAAATCAGACTTTAGCACCTCTTTTTTTAAGATCGTTCTGAGGCAAATACAGATTTAAACTCATAACAAGATATGGCCTAGTTTAATAGCTATGATACTGTTTTTGAAATCAAATCTTTGCATAGCTATGGCAGGAAACACTGCCGTCTAATAATGCCTTGGGAAAAAAACAGTTCATCTAAAGAAATTTCATAACTGTAATTTAATTACACATTTTTCTCAGTAACTGTAACTGATTACAATTACATTTATTTTGTAATTAAATTACGTCATTTAGCTACATGTAACTAGTTACTCCCCAACACTGTTAGTATGCTATAATTAAGCAGAACCTAATTGTACACTCTAAAAAATCAAAACAGCCCAATTGCTGGGTTTGTCCCTATTTTACCCAGCACTGGGTTGAATTTAACCCAGCATTTTTTAGAGCGTATACATTTAAGACTAATATTAATTAATGCAGTTTCTCAATGTAAACTAAACAGTTTGCCAGATTGGTTTGGAAAACGCAGTCAGTTCTCAAATTTGGTTATCAGTTTGAGTGATGATGTTGTTGGGGTTGTAGTGTCCTCATTGACTTTATTTGTAGAACCCATCAAGATGTGTGACGATGACGAGACTACAGCTCTGGTGTGCGACAACGGCTCTGGCCTGGTCAAGGCTGGTTTCGCCGGCGATGATGCTCCCAGGGCCGTCTTCCCTTCCATCGTCGGCCGCCCACGTCACCAGGTACATACAGAGATCCTTACTGGATTTGTATTTGTCATTAAGAGAATGATTGTATGGGTTTTCCTTGGGCTATTCTGATCATGTTGTACTCAATGCTCCCCTTCAGGGTGTGATGGTCGGTATGGGTCAGAAAGACTCCTACGTTGGAGACGAGGCTCAGAGCAAGAGAGGTATCCTGACCCTGAAGTACCCAATCGAGCACGGCATCATCACCAACTGGGACGACATGGAGAAGATCTGGCACCACACCTTCTACAACGAGCTCCGCGTGGCCCCTGAGGAGCACCCAACCCTGCTCACAGAGGCCCCTCTGAACCCCAAAGCTAACCGTGAGAAGATGACCCAGATCATGTTTGAGACTTTCAACGTCCCCGCCATGTACGTGGCCATCCAGGCCGTCCTGTCCCTGTACGCTTCTGGCCGTACCACCGGTAAGACAACGTGCTGTAAATGAAAGAGCAACATTTATGTCATTACACACAGTGCATCTAAAGCAACTGTAATTATATATTTGTGACCCTGGAGCACAAAACCAGTCTTAAGTCGCTGGGGTATATTTGTAGCAATAGCCAACAATACATCGTGTGGGTCAAAATTATAGATTTTTCTTTTATGCCAAAAATTATTAGGATATTAAGATCATATTCCATGAAGATATTTTGTAAATTTCCTACCGTAATTATATAAAAACTTTATTTTTGATTAGTAATATGCATTGCTAAGAACTTAATTTGGACAAATTTAAAGGTGATTTTCTCAATATTTAGATTTTTTTGCACCCTCAGATTCCAGATTTTCAAATAGTTGTATCTCAGACAAATATTGTCCTATCCTAACAAACCATACATCAATGGAAAGCTTATTTATACAGCTTTCAGATGATGTATAAATCTCAGTTTCAATAAATTGACCCTTATGACTGGTTTTGTGGTCCAGGGTCACATTTGTGACTAATTATGCATTCAAACGTGCTTACTGTTAGCTCTGGCTGACTGATTTCTTGTTTCCGGCTGTTGTTAGGTATTGTGCTGGACTCTGGTGATGGTGTGACCCACAATGTGCCCATCTATGAGGGTTACGCTCTTCCCCACGCCATCATGCGTCTGGACTTGGCTGGTCGCGATCTGACAGACTACTTGATGAAGATCCTGACCGAGCGCGGATACTCTTTCGTCACAACCGGTGTGTACCTGGTCACTTTTTACTGGGATATTTCTAGCATGTGTGAAACAGACCAAATAAACAACTCTCGCTTTGTCGTCCACCACAGCTGAGCGTGAGATTGTCCGTGACATCAAGGAGAAGCTCTGCTACGTCGCACTGGACTTTGAGAATGAGATGGCCACCGCTGCCTCCTCATCCTCCCTCGAGAAGAGCTACGAGCTTCCCGACGGTCAGGTCATCACCATCGGTAACGAGCGTTTCCGTTGCCCCGAGACCCTGTTCCAGCCTTCCTTCATTGGTATGTTTGAAAACATTTAAAATTGGCGACTGTTGTCTTACCTTTTAGTCCTCCAACCATTTATATGCTCTACTTAAAACACTTGCACAGGTATGGAGTCTGCCGGCATTCACGAAACTGCTTACAACAGCATCATGAAGTGCGATATTGACATCAGAAAGGACCTGTACGCCAACAACGTCCTGTCTGGTGGAACCACAATGTACCCTGGTATTGCTGACCGTATGCAGAAGGAGATCACAGCCCTGGCTCCCAGCACAATGAAGATCAAGGTAATAAAAAACTCAAGGTTTGGCTGAGTTGGTTTTTCCATGTTGACTTTATTGGGGTCGTGAACTGCCTTTTTTATTTTTTACTATTTTGTGCTGAACTGAGATCCACTTATAATGTTATCAAAAACATCTAAAAGCATCATCATTTAGAAGTAATTATGTAACTATTTTCTGTCCTGTTTTTGACCCCCTCGCTGCTATGATTGGCTAACACAGCCTGCGTCCTTCACAGATGGATGCTGCTGTGATTTAGGTTTAAAACGCATAAATATTCAGTACATATCAAACGATCTGTAATAACAGATAAAGCAATAGCGATCACGTAATGAAAACAGTTACTCACACTTGTGTGTTGCGATATTACTGTTGGATCCAATATAGCCAACAAGGCATCCTCTTTTAGTTTCAATCTTTCTGAAAATCCTGTGTCAAATTGTGCTTCGTTTGTAAACGAATCCGCGATAAAATGAAGTGAACAAAGGACCAAGAAGTTCTTACTGACGGTCTGGATCTTCATTCCTAATTTTGGAAGGAGATGCCAGGACTATTTTTCCACAACTTGGCCCTGCACCGCGTCTTGTTGTCTTCAGATCATCTTTATAGTTTGGTTTTTGCATAGAGCGTTTCCACTACATGTGCGAATCGGTGGGCGGGGCTAAACAGGCAGCGATGTAGAAGCAGGCATTGATCTTCCTCCGTGGAGGCGGTGCTTAGCCACACTATTACACCAGAAAAGTGGCACATTCCACAAGCTGTTATTCTGGCAGACTGCCTTCAATATCATCTGTTTTTAGACTAACAAGAAAAGTTTTGAGTTCTGAAATTTGCAGGATATTTTTATAGTACAATTACCTCTTTCTTATATGTCAAAAGATCGAGAGAATTTTGATTTCTCAGTTCATGGCCCCTTTAAAACCGCAGACTAGTTTTCTGAGTAATATTTGATCTCCTCCTCCTCCTCTGTAGATCATTGCTCCCCCTGAGCGCAAGTACTCCGTCTGGATCGGCGGCTCCATCCTGGCCTCCCTGTCCACCTTCCAGCAGATGTGGATCACCAAGCAGGAATACGACGAGGCTGGCCCCAGCATCGTCCACCGCAAGTGCTTCTAAGCGCCTGGCTCACCATCCTGTCATTGCTTCCTGCTCAGGAACCAAGCGACGGTGCATTGCTCCTGTGGACAGCTTTTCTACAGTCGTTATTTATGCATTGACGTAGGAGCGAGCAGTAAAAGCACAAACTGAGAAAACGTCAAGGGAGAGAAAAATACCAAGCGCTCTCATTGCACACAAATGTATTTATTACTGACTTCCATGGCTTGGTATTTTGGCGAATGCTGTTTGAAATTGAAGGACCCCGCTCCCTTAGATTCCATACGTTCCACTGTACACCCAGTCCAGTTGATGACCAACACAAATCACACTTCAACAGACAAATAAAACTGAAAATCTATTTTTAAACATGGTACTCGTCAATGAATATGTCATTTCAGTATACATTACACTAGGTTTGAGCCTACACTGAGACAGACTAAACAATATTAACCCAACCTCTCCGATGGTTTACAGATGATTAACACAACACAAAGTCTTGTTATGTCTGTAATCTGACAGCTATAAACCATCTGGGCTATTTAAGTGGGCTCTAATGGAGGATGAATGCGTATGGGACAATTAATGGATCACAGAAGCATTACAGTAGCACTGACAATCTTGCAGTTTATACTTTGTGTAAAGGAATCGTAATCTTTATTAGCTGACACTTTATATCATAACACAGCGGGTGTTATGATATAAAGTATAAGCTAATAAAGATTATTATATATATTATTAGCTTGAATACT
>NW_015546115.1:847580-860975 GCF_001515605.1 Sinocyclocheilus anshuiensis | reverse complement strand
ATACTTATTATATATATATATATATATATATATATATATATACTGATTTAATACTGAATAAGTTACTGAATACTTTTCTTCTTTATATGGTAACTTTTGTCAGCTGTAAAGAAAAATGTTTTATAGTTTTACCCTGTAATACCAATGATGTGCCCTTTACGAAAATTAAGCATGGTTTTATTGTATTATTATTATAGTAAATGTGTAGTAACCATGTTTTTTTTCTGGTATATTGAATTTGTATAACCATTTTTACTACAAATTACCATGGTTAAACTATGGTTAGTGTTGCAAAACCATGGTTAATTTATATGGTTACCATATGGTTTAACTATAGTAATCATGTTTTTTCCCCCGGTTTTATTTATCGTAAAACCGTGGTTAATTTTCGTAAGGTTACCATACCGCCATAAAATGTTTTGTTGTTGATAGACGTCAGTCATTCGTGTTAACTTTTAACATGCACACAGCACAGAGATCAAATCAATATGAGATTCAGCTGAAGGGCATAAGTTTGTACATCCAAAAATGTTCATACCTCATATTTGTTTCATATTTGAGTTAAAATATTTTCCTGACAAAGACCTTTTCTGCGCATGCGCTGAGAAAGTTTCATCACTAGTAATGAGAGGAATGTAGTATTAGAACTGTCACCTGTTACAAATGATATTCTCGCCTTTTTCCATTCAAAAAAAAAAATTGGAAAACGTTTAAAGACAAACTACTCCACAAATAATCTAATTATTCTATGCACTGGAATAAAGTAGACGATTATAATCAAATTAGGATCAGTTTTAAGCGGTAGATTGGATTGTGCGTGCGTATTTGCTCATCAAGTCCTCAGGCAGGCCAAGTGATATTGTGCGCATGCGCACTGTAAATCACCAAAGCCTTAATATCGCCGAGGCTTGTTTTTCTAGTACGCAGCAGGCGCTCAACAGTGATGGATAGATGTACGTAAGGATGTAAGAATAAAAATGTGCGTCTTTATCCAACGTTAAAGCATAAGGAACGGAAAAGAAAGGAGTGGGTGAGTTTAAAGCGCTTACACTTATCCGAGTCAGTGTTTACCTACATAGGCTACTCAGGGCAGGTGAAGACAGACTGTAAACATAGTGCGCTGCCAACGTAATCAGACGGTTTTCTTCAGGCGAATAACATTTCAATTATTTTTACCAGTTTCTTAATAACAATAAATAGGATTGCATCTTTATATAATGCAGTATGTTGTGATAGATTATGATTAGGCATGCATGAACATGCTCGCAAAAACGCGACAGCAGCATCGTAGCAATTTATTAATCATACGATAAACGTGTATTAAAAACGTCCCTTTAGAAATGTGACATCGGCTTATGTATTATGTAAAGAATATAAATAAATAATGTGGGCACTGGGCTGTAACCTACTCTACCGGAGAACTGGAATAACACAATGCACTCCTCCTAGGGTAGGGCTGAGTGCAATACTAATATCATCGCAATCCGTACTATGTACAACTTAGAACAGATGGACATCAAGTATGCGAGTGTGAATAGACAAGACTGACACATTATGATGTTAATGCCTTCGGTGATTATTTCAGCAGGGCGAAATGTCTACCAATAACAACATGATGTCCAAGAAGATCCGGACGGAGTACATGAAGAAGTTCAGAGATCCCAAGTGGGAGACGTTCTCGAAATGTTACGAGGACTCTGTGAAATACAGACTGACGCGGAGGCTGATGGAGCAGACACACAGGCCCTTCTTCGTGGATGGATGGGACAGCGGGTCCGACTCGAGCAGAGGGTCCAGTCCCAAACTGCAGGAGGGGAACGTCTCAAATGCCAAACACTACACATCCTCATCAGAGTCCAAGAACGAGAATGCAGAGGTTCTGGACTCCTGGAAGCCACAGGTGAATGGAGAGGTTCACACGGATACTAGTGCAACCGTGGAAAGCTCACTTCCCTTGGGTACGTTCATGTCTCGTAAGCTTCAGTTTGATTGAAACCTGATTTAAATTTTCATTTTTTAGTTAACTACTCACTTTGCTTTTGTCGCAGAGAATGGTTACAAAGATGTGGCTCCTAACGGACCATCAGAATCTAATCCAAAACGGCGACAGAGACGCCGGGCACCCCGTTCAGATCCGTGCTACCCTAATAAAGAGCTGGATAGTGATGAATCTCAACTATCCGTATCAAGAAAACCATCCCGGGCCAAGAGCCAACCACCAGGCAACACCAAGGAGCGGATGTCCAGCCGTGACAACAGACGGTCTTTTATCCATTATGACTGGGCAGAAAGGCACATTGAGACCAGGGACAGAAGAACACCGAATATGAGAGCGTCTATGTCCGCTGGAGAGGTAACCGCAGCTTTCTGTATCGTATCTGATATTAGAGGCAATGAATACTACTCTCAGATCATTACCTCAGATGTAGATGTATTTGCCATGAGAACGTCTTGTACCCATACGACAAAAAAAGATTTCAGATATTCTTTGTAAATATATTTCAAAGCACATTTTATTATAATATATATTTTAGAAAACATATTTAAAGAAATATGTTACTAATATATAATCAAAAAATATTTTATATTATAAATGTTTGATTTCTTTTTCAATATATTATTGTATTATGTGGCCATATATTAAAGAAAATTAAAAGCTTCAGTTTGTATAAATAACACAGTTTGGCTATAGAATTAATTATTTTGTTTATCATTATTTATTTATTTTATTTTATTATTATTATTTTTGCTGTATAGATAGCCATTAGCAGAAAGGAATTACAACTAATTTTTATTACAAATATTTTTTTATATTTCTGATCTTTTTAAATATATTTTCTCATATTACATAACCATAAATAGTTATTTTTTTCTGGCATTTTTGCCTTTTATTAGGATTAGTATACGGTGGGTACGGAAAGTATTCAGACCCCCTTAAATTTTTCACTCTTTGTTATATTGCAGCCATTTGCTAAAATCATTTAAGTTAATTTTTTTTCCTCATTAATGTACACACAGCACCCCATATTGAAATATAACAAAGAGTGAAAAATTGAAGGGGGTCTGAATACTTTCCGTACCCACTGTATATTGACAGGAAGCGAGGCTGGACTCGAACTCGGGTCGCCTAAAGCGCAATGGCACTATATATTGGCGTGCTGACCATTATTTTTAATTTGACCTATAAACATCAAAAATAGTTCAATATTTTAAAAAGCTGCACTGTATTTTTCCCTGCATGGCTATCCAGTAGCAGAAGTGAGCATGAGTGTGTTTTTAACAGATTTGAATAAATGATACAAACAAAGAGGAGAATTTTGAAGCGACTAAACAGCCGTGTTCTAATCAGTGGAATGAAGCACTGTGTGTCATCTGACACTGCGTGTGGAAGCGGTGAATTATTCAGCGTGGAGCAGTGATGTCCTGAAGCTACAGTCAGATTACCTTCTCTGGTTTACAAAAGTTTAGTAGGTTAAAGAGCTGGATTTCACCTGTGTAAAAAACTGCAAATGAGTCAGAGATCCTAGAAACTGAATATATCTGAATTCATTTGCAGATTCATCGGGCCGACGTGGGCGTCCAGACACGAAGAGAGGCTAAAAAAGGTGGAAGATCATCAGAGCACCGACGGGCACAGTCAGCTGACCCGGAGAAGTCCAGAAGATCAGCACTGAGTGTGGCAGACGAGCGCTGGATGACGGAGTACATGCGCTGCTTCTCTGCTCGGCTGAGGTAGAGGCGGCTCCAGGATGGATTTGATATGATGAGGCTGCAAGAAAAAGATCCCAAACCAGCTCTACAGGACCATTACAGAAGGCACTGGACAATTGACAACAAAAACTGAATAAAAAGTTACATGCATTCCTTTAAATTCGAAATATGAAATGCAGTTATTCATAAAATATTAAAATGATTCATATTTTTTGATGCTGGTGTAACCTCTCTCTCCCGGGTCCTCACCGCTACACCTTGTTCTTGTTCTGAGTGGAACTCAAACCCGGGTCTCCGGCATGGGAGGTGGACGCACTAACAAGGAGGCTAAAGACTGCAGCCACTAGCGTCAGTCGCTAGTGCATCTCTTGAGATCAGGGGAGTGAGGTTTACCTGCACAGCACCTACCGCTGGCCTCCGTTACACTCACCCCCCTAATCCTCACTCCCATCCGGGTCACGGCACCAATGTAACCCCTCTCTCCCAGGTCCTCACCGCCACACCTCGTTCTTGTTCCGAGTGGGTCTCCGGCATGGGAGGCGGACGCACTAACAAGAAGACCTACCGCTGGCCTCCGTTACACTGGCTACAATCACTTTGTTATGAATGCATTTAAGGACCAAACGTTTAAATATTACACCAAAACACATTTGGTATCACAAATACTTTAATATTTTCAGTATCTTGTTTCTGTTGGAATTTAATGGTCATTTTATTTTCAGTGTTTGGTGGTTATTAGAAGGTTTCAGATCTTCTGTTCTGACTTTTAACATGGGCTGCAGGGATTTAACGATCAAAAATTTTTTCTGAGAGGACCAAACATTTATTGTTAAAAAGGATTTGTTTCTGACGCGGATGATTGTTTATTCCGATCTTTCCAGAATGTTATTCTAGACCAGGGGTGCCCAAACTCAGTCCTGGAGGGCCGGTGTCCTGCAGAGTTTAGCTCCAACCCCAATTAAACACACCTGAAGCAGCTAATCAAGGTCTTAATAGGCATATTAGAAACTTGAAGGCAGGTGTGTTGAGGCAAGCTGGAGCTAAACTCTGCAGGACACCGGCCATCCAGGACCGAGTTTGGGCACCCCTGTTCTAGACGCTCCAGCTGGCCTGTCAGTACAATGTCAGCTGTAAAACGTACTGTTCTTTTGAATGTGATTGACTGATGTTTGGTTTGTTTTAATCGATCACATGGTCAGTGAATTTGTGTTTGAGAGGCCGTGTTAGAAGTGCAGTGCTGTGCAAGTCGTGAAATGTTTTCTAAAAAAAAGTGTATTTTCCTCACCGATCACCAACAATCATCATTTTAATCCACTTTTTGCACAAAGATGTCAAGTTATTCATATTTTTAGATGGAAAAATAATTGAGGGCTAGTTGAAGGCCATCATTTGATTCTTGTGAATGTGATCATTTATTATGCATCGAGTTATTTATTAGAGCACAGATTTGGTATGAAAATACATATTTGCTCACATGTATATATTTTTGCTTTTCTGTGATATTTAAAATGCATCAGCACTGATCGTGTCGTAGACACATTGAATGAGCCGTGACGCTTTACTGGGACATTTCCTCTGCTCTTCGTCTTAATAACTGGTTGCCTGTTATCTGGACTTATTTATTTATTCATTCAGTTATTCACTTGCTTATGGTTTCATAAAAGGAAACTCATTCGGTTTAAGTCTACTGATGCTGATGTTCTTGAATGAAGTATATGAAATATGCTAACTTGTTGATTTTCTTCAGCAATGTTTACATTTTGACCACTGTATTTGTACATGAGTACATGCAGAGGTAGATATATTTTCCTCTGCAGAACAGAAATGCTCCTAATGCATTGCAGTGAATAAACTATGTTTGAGTAACATAATGTCTCTGTTCATAAATCACAATATCATACAGAGCAATATGTTAAACATCAGTATAACTTGCTTTAAAGGTATGAATATACTAAAGGTATGAATAAACACCCATAGTACTTTTTGTATAATTTAATTTTACATTGTATAGTTTGTATATGTGCATTTTGTTGCAAAAGTCTAAATCCACTAGTGACAATGCTATTTTGCCTTCTTTTCTGATTTAATAGTTATTTTTTTATTATTTAAAATTAGTTTAGAACAAATATTTAGAACAATTTTAAATTAATTTTAAATCATTTTAAAATCCTAAAGGATTCCAATATGAAAATTGTACAGGATTCTAATTAGAATTTCGAAATCCAAAATCATATTTTGAAACAATTCCTATGAGATTCCTACAGGACTTAATGACACTAAGGATTTTGTTCCTATCCTGTTCATTTTCTTTGCAGCAGCTTGTTTACTGAGACAATGTACATAAAAGAGAATGATTTAAATAGGATGCCAATGGATCCCAGTTACAATATATATATATATATATATATATATATATATACAGTATATATATATATAATTCTTAGTAAAAAAAAAAGTAATAATTAAAAATTATGATAGAAATTCTAATTAGAACAAGTTTCTTATTGAAATCCTTTAGGATTATTATTATTTTTTTTTATACAAGGGAACTAAAAATTTAACTCGCAACAAATTGAGTGAAAACTGTAATTAAAACTAATTCGCAGTGGACATGCATGAACAAAACCTGATAATCATGTTCTGATAATCATAATTAGATGCTGATCATCTTCAATCGAAGCAAGAACATCAGAGTTCACATGAAATGCTTCTAATCCATTTGACATAATATAATTTCCAAACCTTAAAACTTTCTTTCCAGTGTGGTCTTTTGGACCCCGTTGTGTGTCTATGTTAACACTCTTGACTGGTTTTCTTAATGGAGCTTCTAAGAGTATCAAGCTATTTGCACATATGCCACAAACTGTCAGACATCTGCAGCACGGTCCAAATCATCTCACCACCCCTGAGGCCAGCTGAGGTTTAGTCTGGACCTGCTGACGGACAGCAGAGGCTCAGAGGTCTGAATCATGCCATGATGTAGTGTATGTCTTTGTTTTCAGTTGGCTGTTAAACAGCAGGATCAGAAGTGCTGACGTGCCATTGTAATCTGTTTAACCCACACTATAAATAGACACCTGCTAAATGTCTAATCTCACCGACAGCTGCAAGTCTGTGAGATACAGAGGACAGAAAACCATAGAGTGTGTGTATATATACTAGGAGATGTGCCAGAAAGTGTGTGTCTCCAGAGAAGAGTTCTGTTTTACTGGTATAATGTGTCTAAACAAATATTTGTTGCAAGTTTTCTCATCTAAAGCTGGTTAATCTGTGCCGGCTGCATTTGGTAAAGGCTCTGAGTGCTCAGAAACTTTAGACACTCGTCGTGTTACACTTGCGCACCTCCTTCAGCTCCTTCCCGTTACTCAGCAGATCCTGGGAGACGCTGATGAAGACCATTAACCAGAGGAGCAGCTGTTTCCGTAACACACCTGTCCACATTGATCTTCAGCACCCTGCAGAAGCTTCTGATGACCACTGGACAAGGAACTTTATAAGAGAGCAGATTGTGAAAGATAGCACACAAATACATCTTGATAATATCTGTTAAAGAGTGCTTCATCTGGAAATCATCTGTTGTGTAGCTACAAACATCTATATTTAGATTTATAACTAGACCTATATATATAACTACATCTATATATAATTACATCTATCTATATTTAGTGTAGCTACAAACATCTATATTTAGATTTATAACTAGACCTATATATATATATATATATATATAACTACATCTATATATAACTACATCTATCTATATTTAGATTTATAACTACTAAACATTTATAACTATAAACATCTTTGAAAAGAAGTTTTACATACATTCTAAATCAAAAACATCTTAAACCCATTTTCTAAGTATTTAACATCTGACAGAAAACGCCTTACTAAGATGAGCAAACACTCTAAAAAATACATCTTCCACCATGCATGTTTGCCATAATGTGTTCAGAAGTATCTCTACTTATCTAAAATCAAGACATTTCACCTAAATAAAACGATTTAAAAACGTTAAAAAACCTAGTAATAAACAACATTACTGAACTAAAACTTAGGCTACTATAATAGAGCCCGGTTTCATGAAAATGCGTATATGCCAAATAAAAACAAAAACTCGTGGTACTGATACGCAAAAATGGACTTTGGCGTGCATATGATACGCACATGTTTGGCGTGCATATAATACGCAGTTTTCGTGTGCATATGATATGAAATTTGTTGGCGTGCATATGATACGCATCTACCCCACAACCCTAATCCTACCCATTGCGTAGCATATACACGCCAAAGTCAATTTTTGCGTGTCAATACCACGAGTTTTTGTTTTTATTTATACGCATTCATGAGATCGTGTTGGTATATGAGTTTTCCTGTCGAACAACCGTTAGCAGTCGTTTTAGCAACCAACCGTCAGGGGCCGCTTCAATGTCTCTTCAAGTGAGATAATATATAGCACATATTTTAAGACCCGTTCACACCTAGGACGACTATACATAGGCTAACTATAACGATTGTCCAACACCAACGGAGTACGTTCAGTTATAAGCGCGCACTGTCACTTTAAATGCTCCCGGTCAAAATTCAAATACAAAATTTTCATTTCTATTTTAAGTTTTAGAATGAGCTAAACAGAATTATTTTGGACACCGTAAAACCACTTTAGATGACTTTTATTGTGCAAAGTGCTATACAAATACATTTTAATTTAACTGAACTAATAATCCTCGCGCTGTAGGATTATTATTCAGTCATATATAACATCATAGGAGTTTCCGACACAAATCACTTTTAGGCCTACTAGTGTCCAAACTAATAAAAAATGAAAAAGACCAAAATTACTAAACCCGAAATTAATGTAGCTAATTTAATACAGAAACTAAACACAAAAACAAACGCTTTTAATAACTACTACAATAGTAGCCTATATAAATAACGCTATTTAATGTAATTAACATTAATATATTTTAATAATATAATTTTTTGTTATTTAAAAATTCATGCATCACAGGGTAAAAGAAACTAGTACAAGAACTTTTCAAGCTAAACATTTGACAAAATTCATGTTTGTTTGAAAGGGTAAACCAACAGATCTTGCATTGAAATTAATAACAGTATTGTGCCACTTTGTGTGGATCTGCAAGGACACCTGTGTGAACGTGAGGAGAACTGTCTTCGTACACCTACTAAAAACCACCAAAATGCCAGCTGAACAAGCACTGAGCAAATCTGAAGATGGTGAAGAAAAGAAGATCGTGCAGCATTTGCCACATGCTGATAGACGCTTAATTTAACTTGATTTTATTGATTTCAATGACATTCAGACATTAACTCTGACTTAAAACATCCCTGCCAATAGCCACATGGCAGTGAAAGCATTAATGCCATCCCAGCAGAACCCACACAGAAGATGCTTCAGATTGGATGGCCTTGACCTCTTGTGTTCACATGATTTTCAGGACGTAACTCAATAATGTCCTCTACAGGTGAAGCTCCATAAGTGCACTACTACTAGAGAGACAATTAAAGCCTTATATTGATGAATACTATTGACAACAACAGTGTATTAAAATACGCCGAGTAAGAAATATTGTTTCCAGTCATGTTTTTAGAAGAAAAAAAAAATGTAAGTCACACTCTCGATTGTCATCGGCCCAGAATACCAGCTGAACTGAGTCATACTGGTAAAATGACCCAGGTTCAGCTCTCAATGCCTGTTGTTCTGATGTTATTCCTGCATGATTTCTGCAGCAGGTGGAGGTTGAGGTCAAGAGATGCTGTGAGGGGAAAACCAGTCGCCATCTGCCCACCTAATTCCCACAGGTGGCTTCTGTCTCGACCCATTACAGGATCAGCAGCGGCTCCGGACCGCCTCGCTGCAGTAAATTCACAAGAATAAAAATAAACCACTATTTCTGAATTTAAGTCTATTTAATACTGAGCAGTTTGCTAATGACACCTAATAAATCATTACATAAAAATTGAAAATGAAGTTCATATGAAAAAACAAATAGAATTTCCTCATTTTAAAACTTTGTATAATTTTTTTTTTTTTTAAGTAAATGCATGCATACATTTCTGTAGCTCAAATATTAAAACATGGTGCTAGCAAAGCCAAGGTTATGGGTTTTAATTCAATGCATGAACTGATAAGTGTTGAATGCAATAAGATGCTAAATGCATAAAAACTTCCATTTTGCAATTCATATTAGTAGTCAATCAATATGAGTTTTTCAGTTCTTTATATTCTCGATACAGAGTGACACACTGAGAAGAAGCTCAGGAGTTTAAACCTCACTAAACTTAGTATATTTGCACGTATGAATCTCATTACTGTACAAGCTTCAGCCGGCACCTGCGAGTCAGATATTAGAGGCTGCAATTAAAGGGTTTTGTGTTATTTCAGTTGTTAGATTGACTCCATTCAGACCCACTCAGAGCCTGCAGTAAGTGTCATCGTGCAGGTAATTGTGGCAATAATTACGTCTGCTGTGAGAGTCCCAGATTGCCGAGGGAAGAGCGTAACACAATGATGTAAATGAATGAAAGGTTTTAGGGCCATACGGACCTTTGACAGGGCTGTCTAAACGAGACCTACGGGGCGAAGTTCATTTTCATTGACGCAAAGCTAACTCTACACTAATTTACGTAAATGTACGAGACGAAAACACTGTAACACTTTCATTTCAGTTCCTTTGTATGAATTATCTTGAGTATAAAATGAAGTAAACAGTTGAAATGAAGAGGTAAACAAAACATCAGACTATACCGGAGTCCAACAGGTGTAACGCAGACATCAAATCCCACTCCTTCAGTCTTGATCTTCTGTCTGTTCACAGGATCAGCTAATCCACTGCTATGAATGCAAGGTACTGGGCCAAACGACACAAACACTTCTGGGTCACAGGATATACAACACGTAACAGGTGACGCTAAAGGAGGTCCAATTAAGACAGGAAAAAATTTTTTAATATATATTTACATTTTAAAATAACTTTTCTATTTGAATATATTTCAGAATGTAATTTTTTTCTGTGATGAAGGCATACTCCAAACTATCTAAATATTCTCTTTAATTTTTATTATTCTATAATAATAATATTTAAATTCACATATGGCTACAAATGGTATCCTCATCTTTTCCCTTCTCTTTCTCTTACGACAAGGGCTTTTACAAAAAAGTCCTTTCAATTATTTATCAGTTGATCTGTTATGTACTTTCAAGTTTTTACATAACTTTTCAATGAAAATGATCATTTTGTCATATCTAAAATGTCTATAAGTAAACATGAATCAAAACTGACCCTATTTACTTCCTAATGCATGTTTTTATTATTGCGCACAAATTATTCCAGACAAAAAAATGTTTGTTGTTGTAAACATTTCACAGTAAATTCACGTCCTGTCCTGCATTGTTGCTCGCTGAATATGCAGTTTAATTTGGAAATGCATCACAGTAAAATGTGTCTGTGAATCCCATTTCATCTGGACTTGACTTTAAGAGGGTTTATATATTGTGAGCGGAAGGCAACTCAGACCCACCAGTGTGGCGTAAGTGGATTCTCCATCACTGAAGGTCAAAGTTCTGGACACAGCTCAGTTTCCTCCACCATGTTTCTGAGAGCTGCCTGATTTTATCTGGAGTTTTTTCTCTCAGCGTGTGCATCCTTGGCCAAGCCGCCTCCTCCGCGTGCCGCATGCTGGCCAAGATGGCGCCGTCGAACACTTCCTTCAGGTTCTTCCGCGTCAGCGCTGAGCATTCAGCAAACGTGACGGCGCTGATGCTCCGGGCGCACAGGCGGGCGTCGTCTCCGCTCACCGGTTTCTCCTGGCCATCCGCGAGTCTGATCAGCACCTGGACGTCCTCCCGCAGGTCGCTCTGGGTGCCCACGAGGATGATGGGAACGCCCGGACAGAGGCGATGGACCTCGGGGGCCCAGCGGGCCGTCACGCTCCTGAAGGAGGATGGAAGGACCACGCTGTAGCAGAGCAGGAAGACATCAGCGTCACGGTAACAGAGTGGACGGAGGCGCTCAAACTCATCTTGAAAACAGAAAGAAAAGTGAGACAGCTGCCACATTTGACTTACTAATTCAAATATTGTAACCTATATTTATAAATATATGCATTGCAAAGAAGAGCAGCAGTTATGCTACTTGCATAATTTTTTCAAACTTCTAGATTGCATGTGCTTTTCTATTTATAACAAAAGATATGCAAGTATGGCAAATGATCAGTCTGATGAGCAAGTTCTAGTACTGTGTGCAGAACATCACAGAGTCAACCTACTTGACAGTCACAAAAATCTACAGGACTCAGCACTAAGAGAATGCATGATCTGATTCTAACACTAGGTGGCGCTCTTCCGTCATATCCTGTTGCTTACATATAGAGGCTGATCCGCTGCCCCCCCATCTCTGCCATTCAAAGCACAGAGAGAAAGAGTTCATCCATCCATCAACACAAACTGGTGTTAGATTTGTCACTTCTATGTTTATCAATTTGTATTAATATTTAATTGATCATAAAGTTGAGCTTAATGTATTGTCAAGGAAATAACACTTGCGAGGAGTCAAAAAGTTCATGACTGGTCTATATACTTAGATAGGCTAGTCTATATAACTGTAATATAAAACGGCGTATAAGGCACCAGGTGCGTACTTGAGCGCACGCTAGAATCAGTGTGGAGTTTGAGTTCACCTGTGAAGTTGTCAAAGGCGGTGGGAATGTGTTCTGCCGGATATCCGTTAGTGGTGTAGCTGATGACCAGACTCGTTTTACCCACCGCCGCGTCCCCGACCAGCACACACTTGACCCGGCGCTCAGGTACGGTCGCTGAGGAGCCTCGTCCTGCGACGGCATTGCGTTGTCCGGTAAACAAATGCAACTTTGGTGGTTCAAAACAAGCCTGTGGCCGCTGTCAAGACATGTTTAGCTCAATAAACGGCTTTAGTTACCATTCCTGCATCGCTAAATGACGGCGCGGATCCCTCGCGCACCTGCTGTGTTCTTTCTCTCGCGCTCTCAAGTCAAGTTCGAGCGCGCGCACCCGCGTCAGGTTGATTGACAGACGAGCATCTGCTGCAGTAAGAGGATTAATACACGACACATGCGCCTCACATCCTCCCAGAGCTGGAGGAAACAAATGAGAAGATGAAGAAAACAACAGGAACAACGTATTTTCTCCTCCAAAACAAATCTTTGACTCCTTTAAAATAATATTTTTCGCTTTATAAAAGTAATACACTAAAAACACCAAAAAGTGCCATATAGATAGATAGATAGAACGACAGAATAGATAGAATAGATAGATAGAACATAGATAGATGATAGATAGATAGAACGACAGAATAGATAGATAGAACGACAGAATAGATAGATAGATAGATAGACAGATAGAACGACAGAATAGATGGATAGATAGAACGACAGAATAGATAGAATGACAGAATAGATAGAACGACAGAATAGATAGATAGAACGATAGATAGAATGACAGAATAGATAGATAGATAGACAGATAGAACGACAGAATAGATAGATAGATAGAACGACAGAATAGATAGATAGATAGAGAGATAGAACGACAGAATAGATAGATAGACAGAATAGATAGATAGAACGACAGAATAGATAGATAGATAGAACGACAGAACAGATAGATAGAACGACAGAATAGATAGA
>NW_015546115.1:846889-847536 GCF_001515605.1 Sinocyclocheilus anshuiensis | reverse complement strand
ATAGAAAAACAACAGAATAGATAGAACGAAAGAATAGATAGATAGAACGACAGAATAGATAGATAGATAGATAGAACGACAGAATAGATACATAGAACGACAGAATAGATAGATAGATATAGATAGATAGAACGACAGAATAGATAGATAGATAGAACGACAGAACAGATAGATAGAACGACAGAATAGATAGATAGACAGATAGAACGACAGAATAGATAGATAGATAGAACGACAGAATAGATAGATAGAACGACAGAATAGATAGAATAGATAGATAGAACGACAGAATAGATAGATAGATAGAACGACAGAACAGATAGATAGAACGACAGAATAGATAGATAGACAGATAGAACGACAGAATAGATAGATAGATAGAACGACAGAATAGATAGATAGAACGACAGAATAGATAGAATAGATAGATAGAACGACAGAATAGATAGAACGACAGAATAGATAGATAGAATAGATAGATAGATAGAACGACAGAATAGACAATAGATAGATAGACAGAATAGATAGATAGATAGATAGAATATAGATAGATAGATAGATAGATAGACAGACAGAATAGATAGATAGATAGATAGACAGAATAGATAGATAGATAGATAGATAGATAGATAGATAGATAGAATAGA
>NW_015546115.1:843957-846872 GCF_001515605.1 Sinocyclocheilus anshuiensis | reverse complement strand
CACACACACACACACACACACACACACACACACACACAGATTGGCTGAAAACACATTTGCTGAGTACAAGTCCATCAAACACCCGTCATATCATGGCTAGATAAGAGCTGATACCAACACACACACACACACATTTCTGCTACCTCTAAAACATTCAAACTTACAGGTGTGTATTTGTGTCAGTGCATGTTCACATCTATGTGGGAGAATATTATGAAAAATATCAAGAAATGTCCAAATCTTATTTCACCCTAAAATCATAATAGTTTTTTTTAATAAAATTAATGCATCATGGTAATGAGAGTCTGGATGGAAATGAGCTTAACTGGTCATTTAAATCAATATAAATTACAAATATGACACACTATTGTATATGACACACTACACACTTCCCTGTTTAATAGTGTAAAGCTGCTTTGACACAATCTGCATTGTAAAAACCACTATATAAATAATGGTGACTTGACAAGTGACAGCATTAAATACACTACAATTATATTAGTTATATATACACATTGTAATGATATACAAATATATTAAAACAACATATTAGCATTTTAACAAATCGCATCACAGTAATGAGAATAAGAAAAAAAATTATTATGGTAATAAGAATTTTTTTTTCATTACGGTAATGATGATTTTTTTTGCATTACGGTAAAGATAATTTATTTATTTATTTACTTATTTAATTATGGTAATGATAATTATTTTATTTTGGATTATGGTAATGATAAGTTCTTGCGTTATGGTAATGATAATTATTTATTGCATTATGGTAATGAGAATTTCTTGCATTATGGTAATGATCATTATTTTATTTATTTACTTATTTTGTTATGTAATGATACATATGTATTTACTTATTGCATTATGGTAATGATAATTATTTTATTTTTAACATTATGCTAAAGATAATTATTTTATTTTGACATTATGGTAATGGCAATTATTTGATTTATTATTTACTTATTGCATTATGGTAATGAGAATTATTTTATTTATTTATTTACTTATTGCATTATGGTAATGAAAATTTCTTGCTTTATGAGAATAATTATTTTATTTACTTATTGCATTACAGTAATGAGAGTTGTTTATTTACTCATTGCATTATGGTAATGAGAATTATTTTATTTTTTACATCATGGTAATAAGAAATATTTTACTTATTTATTCACTTATTGCATTGTGGTACTGATAATTATTTTATTTACTTACTGCATTATGGTAATGATAATGATTTTTTTTTTTTTTGCATTATGGCAATGATAATTATTTTATTTATTTACTTATTTCCATTGTGTAAACTAGAATTGCCTAATTGTCATTAAAATAATTTTGCAAAGCAAAAAAATCAGAATGGTCCTAAAACAGGATTCTCCGTTTATTCAAAATATTATGTAAAACATATTACATGAAATATATAATGAAATTTTCTTTAGATTTTGGGGTGAAATATGACCTGGGCATATGAGAGCCACTGTCTGAATGTGTACATATGTGTTGAAGCAGATGTGTCTCTACACACACAATGCTTCCAATGCTGTCCCTCAGGACCTGCAGTAGTGTGTGTGTGTGTGTGTGTGTGTGTGTAGAGGGGGAGGACTCTATCTTAATAGTCTCAGTGTGAAATAGGGGGCTGGATCATCTGATGGGTAAAATGATTAGAAGAGGAAGGGTCTACTCGAACACAGGACTCTAAGCTGGGGAGGGACGGACGGATAGAGAGATTCCCAAAAGAAAGAAAGAAAGAATGAGGGTGGGAGGGGAGGGATGAGAAAAGACATAGGGGATGCAGAGGGGCGCCAGGGCACGGCGATGTCACACACTTTTTTTGTGCCTCAGTCAACAGGCGTGTGCCATGATGTGTGTGTGAAAGCACAGCCCTGCTGTCCAGCTTTGCTTCAGAGCATGGGAACCAACTGAACACACACTCCTAATGACCTGCGTGCTGCTTTTATTATATCACTCGCACACGCACACACACACTCCTAATGACCCCTGTGCTGCCTTAATAACACACCAACAGGCGTCATTAGATTCGTCCACACAATGGAATTATCACACAGATCTGCTTCTGCAGCAGGACAACAGAGACACGGCCACGTGTGTGTGTGTGTGTGTGTTTAGTCACTGCAGTAATCTGTGTGTGTGTGTGTAGCCGGTGGAGATCAGCGGTGCGATCGAGGAGGAGTTCACTGTGGCGCGGCTGTACATCAGTAAGATCAAGTTGTGTGTGTGTGTGTGTGTGTGTGTTTGTGTGTGTGTGTGGAGGCTGTCATCCTCATGTAGGTCAATACACATGCAACATGCTATTTTTAAGCTTTACATGAATGAAAATTACTTGGAATTATATTGCTTAAATGGGTGTTTTCAGTCTTTCAAACTGAGTAGAAGAGAGTGATTTTTGAATTTTAGTTGTTTTGTGTAAAATCAGTTGTTTTATAGAGAAATATTCATTTTGCTTCACCATTTTACCACCTTTTGGAAAAATATGCAAATTAGCAAGCCAAAAAATGTTTAGGTTTACGTTTATATTTATATATATATATATATACATATATACAGTATATATTTTTTTTCATAACTTTGCAGTAAATGCTATGTAATTTTTCATTAAAAAATAAGAATTATAACTAAAATTAAAAGCACTAATTTTAACATTAAAGGGGTCACATGATGCTTTTTTAAATATCATTATTTTGTGTATTTGGTGTAACAGAATATGTTGACATGCTTTAATGTTCAAAAAACACATTATTTTTCAACTACTGTACATTATTGTAGGTCCTCTATGCCCCGACTCTCTCAAACGCTTCGTTTTCTACAAAGTACCTCCTTCCGACAAGCGCAGTCTGCTCTGATTGGCCAGCTGACCCAGTGCATTGTGATTGGCCGAACACCGCAAGCAC
>NW_015546115.1:835100-843202 GCF_001515605.1 Sinocyclocheilus anshuiensis | reverse complement strand
CCCTTACCATAATCGCGAGCTTCATCTTTCAAAATAAATGTAAAGACAGAGCCCAAAAGGGCTCTCTCTTTCTCTCTCTCTCTCTCTCTCGCTCTCTCTGGCGCTCTCTCTCTCTTTCTCTCTCTCGCGCTCTCTCTTACAAATATAATATAATTATAAATACAATTGTAATAAATGTAATAGATGTTTAATTTAATATAAAATATTTGATATATCTTACAGACATAACAAATTTAAGTAACTAATTTAAATAAAGGTAAAAACACATAAACATGTTTGGATCGCTAGGTTGCATAAGATTAGAAAACTATTAGAAAAGGTGGAGAAGCAAAATTAAATTGTCTCTGCACACCCTTTAAACAATCATTTTTGAACAATTTGTTTTAATAAGGCACAATGAAAAGTAATGTTTGAGTACCGTACAGAGATTTCAGCATTCACGGGGCAGGGGTCTAAGACCTCTACAGAGAGAGCACAAGAGCGACAGAATGCAGGAAGGCCAGAGAAAAACAGTGGAGGAAGAGAAGGCTGAGTGCTGAGAAAGAAAGAGCGCCTCACCCCCTCACCGTCAGGATCCCTGTTTGTCCCCGAGCGACTGACGTGTAAAAGAGAATTCCTGAAGAGCTCACAACAGGTGCACAGTGAAGAAACGCTGGGGGAAAAAAGAAAAATAGAGAGAGAACGGGTTAGAGTGCAACAGGAAGACAAAAAAAGACACACTTAAGTCCAGTCTGACCTAAAAGAACTGACTCCACACCTGCTGTCAACAGGTGCAATCAAATATTAAATATTAAAACATGTAAATTTACAACACTGATAATAAATCAGCATATTAGAATGATTTCTGAAGGATCATGTGACACTGAAGACTGGAGTAATGATGCTGAAAATTCAGCTTTGCATCACAGGAATAAATTATATTTTAAAGTATGATAAAATAGAAAACAGTTATTTTAAATTGATAGATATCGATTATACACATATATATGTGTATATATATATATATACCTGTATATATATGTAATGTATGTGTGTATGTATATATATAAACTTTGAATTTTAACAATAAAAATATATAAACAAACAACTAAAATTTAAATATATATGCATGCATTTCATAAAAACATGTTAAGTTCATAGAAATAAAATTAAATAAAAAATTAACTGAAAACTGACAGATTGATTGGCCTGCAGCATGCATCATTCCTAATCCTCACTAAACAATCGTAAGAAACACGGGCTGGTTTTCGACAGTTATTGAGTTGTTTCGTTTAAAGGTGAATATAAACATGAGCATCATGGTGTGCGTGTCTGCGTCACTGATCTAGAGTCATATCTGATGTTGAGCAGTGATGGATGAGATGTCAGAGGACGGCCTTCGACCGCTGACTCCGGATCAGTGCGTGCATGGAAAACAAGTCCTTTTGTGATGAAGCTCTTCCCACGAGCTTCATCTTACCACTGACACACTCAACACCTGCCACCAGCTTTGTCTTAAAAAGGCTGATCTTAGTTTTTCTGTTTTTCTGTGGCTTTGTTGAGGGCGGGTCACTTTTTGGAGGGTGTGACGCTGACATTCAACACTCAAGTTTGTTACAGAAGTGTGTTGGGGAGCGTGATTACTATACCTGCAGCTCTTGTAACCTACAATCACGCCTAGTGTGTCCCATCACGCACCATGTGTTTCATCCAGTGTGACACTCGAGAGCTTTAGCGTCCCATATAAATGAACTTGAATGCATGCGATGCACCCCAAACACACACACACACCTGTGTTGTCAGCGTTGTTTGGAAATGAGCAATCATCTTGCAACAGATTGTTTGGGCCTGTCTGGAAGATAGTGCTCATGACAAAGGCTCATAGAGAGCTTGTGTCCTCAGGGAACGTGAGGGGGTGATGGAGGTATAGAGCAGGGGGTATAGTTACTGCCCCCTCCTCCTCTTTTACCCCTTTGTGGGCCCTTCTGAGGAGGATTGAGGAGGTTATAAGGGAGGAGAGGGAGAAGAAAAGGAGGATGGGGGATGTGTGAGCCCTAAACACAGGTGCCTACATCTGTTCATCCTCAGGGCAGATGCTGCAACAGAGAGAGACAGAGAAACTTTGATGGGCTTCACTTTCAAAACAAAAGCCTGAAGTACTTCAAGTCAAAAGTTTGGACACACCTACTCATTCTTCATTATTACGGTTTTCACACTTTAGAGTAAAAGTAAAGTCATCAAAACTATGGGGGAAATATAAGGAATTAGAGATCAAAACTCAAACAAGTAAGCACTTTATTCTGCTTATTTTCGACATTCGTCAGACATTCAACTTCATGAGGTGCATCCTGGGATGTTTTCAAACACTACTAAACACTCCTAAAAACAAAGATTTAAAAAGGGGGTTTAAACAGTGATTCCATAGAAGAACCATTTTGGTCTCTAAAGACCCTTTCTGTGAATAGCTCTAAAAAGAACCATTTTTTTCTTAGTGTGAAGAACATTTTAATATTCTAAAGAACCCTTTTCTTCTATAGAACCTGTTGTGCAACAGAAAATGTGAAGAATATTATCAAAATCTACAATGAAACTTCTTCCACTATTAAGAACCTTTTATGGAATGGAAAGATTTCACACTCTTAAAAATAAAGGCTCCGAAATGGGATTTTTGCAGTGATGCCATGAAGAACCCTTTTTGGTTCCTCAAATGACTTTTCAGTCATTTTTTCTTAGTGTGAAGAATTTTTTTAATTATCTTAAGAACGTTCTTCCGCTATAAAGAACCTTTTTGATGTCAAAGGTTCTTCATGAAACCATCAATGCCAATAAAGAACCTTTACTTTTGAGTGAAGGAGGAACATGAGCATTGATGGTGCTTTTCTTTCTCTATCCTTTTCAGTTAAATTAAGTTTATGCACAATGCAAACTGTGACCCCAAAATGTATTTGACATCTAAGTTACACTTCATGCCTGATTATTACTGCATTAGAGAATAAAAAAATATTAGAGCAAGTGTCTTTAAAGGATCTTTTCTCTTCGCTAACATTCCCTTTTCTTCTTTTTTTGCTTATGTCTTTGAATAAGCTGGCGTTTTATTGATTTTAATTGGATGTGTGAAGTCAGTTCTCCTCACGTTCACACATGTGTCTGAGCAGAATAGGTGGAGTTCATCACATTAATCATCAAACTAAAATAGTATCAAGTTTTAATATATTTTATAGTTTAAAAACATAATTTTTTAAAAATGTTTTGCCAAGTATACTATTTTATATAAAATTTTTATGTATATGCATGTATCATATTCGCCAAAAATTAACAAATTAATTGATATGGTATGCTATTTTATTTAAAAATAATAATAATATAATTTAATATGAATAAAATAGAATTAAAAAAATAAAGTGAATTTTTAAAAAGTGCATGGTCCCATATTGGCCAGATTAATTTGACTTGCGTGCTATTTTAAAGTATACATGTGCTTCTTTGAAATAAATGCCACTTTGTTTGATATGTTCTTATCTACTGCAATGACATTCAGACATTTTCAATGTAGGTGTCTCAATACTTTTGAGGCCACTGTATTTGTCTACAAAAGCAATTTATCAATAAGCCTTGAGCTAAAGTGGCATTTTCAATCATTATAAAAATACAGTGTGAGGTGAGTCTAAACTTTTGACCAATAGTTAATGGAACTTTTTGAATTTAATAACTATAAAGATAATTATAAAAATAACGATATTAGCGTCCACTATTTAAGTTTATTTTAAGCGTACGCTCATCTGCCGCTTTAAATTATAGCAGGATGGATTCTGATTGGGTGTCAATGTTTTTATCGTTCATCAGCTTGAAAAAAAATCGTTCTAAACGTGATTCCAACGATATCATCTCTCTGTGCCTTTATCGTTAGCTGTGGTGTGGACTCTGCTATTCTTTAATACTGAGAACGATTTTTAGAACTATATCTTTATCGTTATCTTTATAGTTTTCGTCCTTGGTGTGAACGGGGCTTAAAACACCGTCTTAATTACCCCTGCTGAAAAAAAAACAATAGAAAGCATCAGAAATTCTAATGTTCTTTTTTTAAAGTTCTTTTTTGGACTTTTATGCCTTTTTATTTTGTATAGGACAGTAGAGTGGGGAAAGCATTGGGTCGAGAGAGGGGATTCGAACTCGGGTCGCCGTGAGCACAGTTGCGCTGTATGTCGACGCACTAACCACGAGGTTATTCATAGCTTTCAGTCACGTGACCGGCTCGAACACAAAACATCCATAGAACTGCAGCACAAACTAGTCAATTTTCCATCTGTTTCCAAGCCGCAAATATTTAGATCACCTCTCAAACGAATAAAACAAAGATATGTGAACAAAATGCAAGTTTTGGCAATTTGCAATCCATATTAAGCACTCGCTGCAATATTTCAATCACTAAAAACCGCGCAACAAAACGTTGTGAAAAACACTTAAGTGCCTTAATGTATTTAAAACAGTGATATTAAAAGATCAAATTCAGTACACACCTTATTGTTGATGCATACTTTATATAGGCAAGCAGATGAGCCCGGAAAATGAAACCATCCGGTTTTGTTATCGATAAAGAGAATATGCGTAAAAAAAACTGAGCTGTTTCCATACATAATTTCACCTATTGCGCAAATTATATAGGCTAGTAGCCTGTTCTTCATCCATTTGAAACACTAAAAACTTTATTATATAGCCTATTATTAAATTGTATAGGCCTACATAAAATTATTTTTATTAACAAGTTTCATTATTTTTTTTTGTACTTTGTAATAGACTATTTAGATACTTGATCATCAAGCAATATTCATAAGCAGGTGCGGTTGTATTATTATTATTATTTTTCTGATTAACTTTTATTGGAAAACGAATGTTCATTTCGGTTATTTTATTTCTCCTAACAGACAACCGACGGTCCTTAAGCCATTATTAACCGTTAACCGACAAGATTATGTTAAATTACAATTACATTAAATTTGAATTGATATGTGGCTGTGACCCATTAAAAATACCTACATTTGTTTTCCAGGGATTAATTGTATACACGCAAAAAGCAGCATAAACAACAGAACCTAAGGATTCACACGCGCAGAGCTTCTGCCAACAGAGAAAAACATAATAAATCTATATATAAAATAAATAAATAGGCCTATATGCGAAATATATTTTTCTAAATAATTAATAAATGAACAAAACGAAAGAAAAAAAACTGTGCAAGTAGCTTATATGCAGAATTTCGGTTCATTTTTGTGATGCGCTCTTGAGAAACCGGCACCCTGTTTGTTTCCTTTATTTTACAAAAGCACAATGTTTGTTTTTATTGTGAATGTACACAAATAAAAGAAATATTTAGAATAGTTTCAAATAATGTCTTATTCTTATATGACCACAAATGAACGAGTATTGTAAGTTGTTTCCACTTTTATAAGAAAAAAAAAATCCAGTCATCATCAAAAGTCAAATTCAAGTGATCATGCCGGTGACTCATGCACTCAGTTAAGCATTACTAACTCGACAACTTTCATCTTCAGAACAAAATTAATATTTTGTTTAACGTGCAACGTGTTAAAGCAACATTAAATTAAGATATGTATGTTTGAGAGGTAACTCGTCTTTTTCTTAACATATATAAAATAATTTTAGAAACAATAATATGAATATGATTTAACGCGCTTTTGAACTACAGGGAAAGGGTGCTTTAACTTGAGCAACACCATGAACACGGACGCTGCCTATAGGCTAGTTCTGTCATGTGACACCACATTTATTTGCGTTAAAGCCCCTTTTGACACCACATGTATTTGCGTTAAAGCCCCTTTTCTCAACAAAAAGTGTTTCCAAACAAATTTTTGCGACATTTTAAGTATCGATATAGAATTTATGCGCTAAAGTTAAACGGAAAAAGATTGTGTCGACACATGAGAAATTGTATTGATAAATGGCATTTCCATCAGCTACAAATTTTGAAGCGCTAAATATTTTTTCGCAAAAAAATCCTTGGATGGAAACCTGGCTAATGATGCTGACGAGCGATCAGTTTTGCAATACGTCGATAAAATTTGACAACTATTATATCACAAACTACCAGAGCTTTGCAGCGTTTTGGTAGCCTAATCGACGCTTAGTTACATTTACATTTAGACATTTAGCTGTGCTAGTGGCGTTAAATTTCATTTTTAAGCACATTTCACAATTGAGATCCCCTTAAAAATAATCAACCCCCTCCCCAAACGTGATCGGATGTGCGCGCATCTTCTTTCTCTCTCCCTGCTCTAACATCCATGTTTCCTTCTCCAGTCTAGCGCCGCGTTTTTGTAGGATACACCGTGGCGTATCAAATCAGATTCTCCAACCCCTTCGCCGATCGATAGGTCGCAAACAACATTATAGCCCCTAATTGTGATCCCCACACGACTTCATATGATCGATCCCGTGTGATGCGAGCCCAGCTTAGGTTCCCACGGCCGCCCATGTGCTGTCCAACTCCGTTGGGACTGCAACACTTCTGGCTTCGCCTGCGCCATCTGGCCCCTGCCGGCCCATACCGTTACAGGTTCTTTAGCATGCTTCTAGTTCAATTTAGACGCAGGGCAGTGAGCACACACACACACGGGCAGAGGGAGGGAGGAGACAGGCGTTTAGTCAGTGGCAGATGGTGTGTAAGGGTCTGGTCGCGTCTGAAGGCGTACCGTAGACCCCCGTCAGTGACTGTCCCCCGAGGGGCTTCACAATCAATGAAAAACGAAAGCGCAAAGAAAGGCAAGAACAAGAAGCAAGCGAGTCCCACTGACGTGATAGTAGCTGAGGGCTTGAGTTACTACAGGCTAAACACACTACAGTAAACATGGCCTATATATATTTAAAGAAAAAGTAGTACAGAAGTATGAACTATACCTTAGAACTGTCTAGAAAAAAATACTCAACACAACACATAAAAATGACAAAAATAATATATATAAAAAAAAAATACATAGCCTAAAATTTAAATAAAAAGTAGATGCTTTTATGAGGGACAAATGTGCAAAATATTGCATTTGTTGAGCTTTATTAAAAATGATCTGCATTGGTGTGTATGTTGCATAACCAGACCAAAGTTGTGGCTCAATAACTATTTTTTGCCTTGTGCAAAGCATGAAAGTTAAAAAAAAGAAAAGCAAAAAATGATGAAAACATACTACAGTAAAACATATATATTTAAAGAAAAAGTAGTACAGAACTATGAACTACCTTACAACGACTAAGAAAAAATATACTCAACACAACACGTGAAAGTTACAAAAATTATACACAAAATTATAAATAAAAAGTATACAAATCACCTGTTTTTATGAGGGGGAAAAATGGCAAAATATTGAATTTGTTGAGCTTTATTAAAAAATTATCTGCACTGGTGTGTTTTATGTTGCATTATTGGTTGTTTAATCAGTGTTTACTGCATTATGGTAATGTTGTGTGTTATCCTGTTGGCATTTTTATGGGTCACACTTTGTATGTTAGTTGCTATAGTGAGGCCAATTCGATAAACTTTAAGTCATCAGGTGACCTTCTATGTACCACTTGTGTTGTCATCAGATAGTGTTACAGTTACAAATGAATGCAGAAAATGTAAATGTAAGATTGGCTTGGTATTTTATTTATTAAATCGTTTAATGGCATATGCAATTAAAATAGGCAGTACATTCAGAACACTATTTTACAGCAAAGATTCACAGGTAACAAGTTTTTTAAATAATACAATTTAACAGTAGCACAAAACCTTATCTATTTACTAGAAATATATGTGATGGGGAAAAATAGTAAGGAAACTTCTAAACTCAAATCTTACACAGGGAGTAAACAGAAAAAGAGGAACTTTTTCCAGCTCATTCCCAATGTCCCACCCCTGCCCCCTGCGACCAGCAAAGTTTCACTAGGAATCTTTCCACTCTATGATGTCAGAAAATCTGGCTCATTTAAACGTTGGTGGATTGGAAATACAGAAAGAGCTCAAAGCATATCTTAACACAGTGATGTAATTTGTCTCACTTGTGTTTGGTTACTATGGACCTCAGGCGAAAAGCTTTTGTGCTTAAGAAAATCGCACTTAAATGAACGACCAAATTAAC
>NW_015546115.1:826668-834108 GCF_001515605.1 Sinocyclocheilus anshuiensis | reverse complement strand
TTCCAAAATAACCCAGCCGTTTTTAGAGTGTATATGCAGCATTTTGTTGCATTTTTCTAATGCGCTTCTGAGAAAGCGGCATCCTGTTTGTTTCCTTTATTTTACAAAAGCACAATGTTTGTTTTTATTGTGAATGTACACAAATAAAAGAAATATTTAGAATAGTTTCAAATAATGTCTTATTCTTATATGACCACAAATGAACGAGTATTGTAAGTTGTTTCCACTTTTATAAGAAAAAAAAAATCCAGTCATCATCAAAAGTCAAATTCAAGTGATCATGCCGGTGACTCATGCACTCAGTTAAGCATTACTAACTCGACAACTTTCATCTTCAGAACAAAATTAATATTTTGTTTAACGTGCAACGTGTTAAAGCAACATTAAATTAAGATATGTATGTTTGAGAGGTAACTCGTCTTTTTCTTAACATATATAAAATAATTTTAGAAACAATAATATGAATATGATTTAATGCGCTTTTGAACTACAGGGAAAGGGTGCTTTAACTTGAGCAACACCATGAACACGGACGCTGCCTATAGGCTAGTTCTGTCATGTGACACCACATTTATTTGCGTTAAAGCCCCTTTTCTCGACAAAAAGTGTTTCCAAACAAATTTTTGCGACATTTTAAGTATCGATATAGAATTTATGCGCTAAAGTTAAACGGAAAAAGATTGTGTCGACACATGAGAAATTGTATTGATAAATGGCATTTCCATCAGCTACAAATTTTGAAGCGCTAAATATTTTTTCGCAAAAAAATCCTTGGATGGAAACCTGGCTAATGATGCTGACGAGCGATCAGTTTTGCAATACGTCGATAAAATTTGACAACTATTATATCACAAACTACCAGAGCTTTGCAGCGTTTTGGTAGCCTAATCGACGCTTAGTTACATTTACATTTAGACATTTAGCTGTGCTAGTGGCGTTAAATTTCATTTTTAAGCACATTTCACAATTGAGATCCCCTTAAAAATAATCAACCCCCTCCCCAAACGTGATCGGATGTGCGCGCATCTTCTTTCTCTCTCCCTGCTCTAACATCCATGTTTCCTTCTCCAGTCTAGCGCCGCGTTTTTGTAGGATACACCGTGGCGTATCAAATCAGATTCTCCAACCCCTTCGCCGATCGATAGGTCGCAAACAACATTATAGCCCCTAATTGTGATCCCCACACGACTTCATATGATCGATCCCGTGTGATGCGAGCCCAGCTTAGGTTCCCACGGCCGCCCATGTGCTGTCTAACTCCGCTGGGACTGCAACACTTCTGGCTTCGCCTGCGCCATCTGGCTTGTCGGCCCATACCGTTACAGGTTCTTTAACATGCTTCTAGTCCAACTTAGACGCAGGGCAGTGAGCACACACACACACACACGGGCTGAGGGAGGGAGGAGACAGGCGTTTAGTCAGTGGCAGATGGTGTGTAAGGGTCTGGTCGCGTCTGAAGGCGTACCGTAGACCCCCGTCAGTGACTGTCCCCCGAGGGGCTTCACAATCAATGAAAAACGAAAGCGCAAAGAAAGGCAAGAACAAGAAGCAAGCGAGTCCCACTGACGTGATAGTAGCTGAGGGCTTGAGTTACTACAGGCTAAACACACTACAGTAAACATGGCCTATATATATTTAAAGAAAAAGTAGTACAGAAGTATGAACTATACCTTAGAACTGTCTAGAAAAAAATACTCAACACAACACATAAAAATGACAAAAATAATATATATAAAAAAAAAATACATAGCCTAAAATTTAAATAAAAAGTAGATGCTTTTATGAGGGACAAATGTGCAAAATATTGCATTTGTTGAGCTTTATTAAAAATGATCTGCATTGGTGTGTATGTTGCATAACCAGACCAAAGTTGTGGCTCAATAACTATTTTTTGCCTTGTGCAAAGCATGAAAGTTAAAAAAAAGAAAAGCAAAAAATGATGAAAACATACTACAGTAAAACATATATATTTAAAGAAAAAGTAGTACAGAACTATGAACTACCTTACAACGACTAAGAAAAAATATACTCAACACAACACGTGAAAGTTACAAAAATTATACACAAAATTATAAATAAAAAGTATACAAATCACCTGTTTTTATGAGGGGGAAAAATGGCAAAATATTGAATTTGTTGAGCTTTATTAAAAAATTATCTGCACTGGTGTGTTTTATGTTGCATTATTGGTTGTTTAATCAGTGTTTACTGCATTATGGTAATGTTGTGTGTTATCCTGTTGGCATTTTTATGGGTCACACTTTGTATGTTAGTTGCTATAGTGAGGCCAATTCGATAAACTTTAAGTCATCAGGTGACCTTCTATGTACCACTTGTGTTGTCATCAGATAGTGTTACAGTTACAAATGAATGCAGAAAATGTAAATGTAAGATTGGCTTGGTATTTTATTTATTAAATCGTTTAATGGCATATGCAATTAAAATAGGCAGTACATTCAGAACACTATTTTACAGCAAAGATTCACAGGTAACAAGTTTTTTAAATAATACAATTTAACAGTAGCACAAAACCTTATCTATTTACTAGAAATATATGTGATGGGGAAAAATAGTAAGGAAACTTCTAAACTCAAATCTTACACAGGGAGTAAACAGAAAAAGAGGAACTTTTTCCAGCTCATTCCCAATGTCCCACCCCTGCCCCCTGCGACCAGCAAAGTTTCACTAGGAATCTTTCCACTCTATGATGTCAGAAAATCTGGCTCATTTAAACGTTGGTGGATTGGAAATACAGAAAGAGCTCAAAGCATATCTTAACACAGTGATGTAATTTGTCTCACTTGTGTTTGGTTACTATGGACCTCAGGCGAAAAGCTTTTGTGCTTAAGAAAATCGCACTTAAATGAACGACCAAATTAACCCCCCCCTCCCACTACACACGCGCAAATCTGCCTCTTTTTCATTTTGCGCACACACACTTTTTTTTTTTCAAACAACGAATACTGGCTTGGGGGGAAAATCGTAGCGGGTTCTAATGTAAGACAACAGTCGGGCATCGAAGACGTTCAAAAGACCAGGAAAAACAAACATATATTTATTTAAATGGGCTGCTGAGAATGGAACGATAAGAAGGCGATTTGCTTGCTTTTGTGGGGCTCCGCGGATCCCCCGATTATGAGAACGGTAGCGCAGGTGCTGCTTGAATTACCATACAGCTGAGAGCAAACTTATTCCGCCTGCACACAACACACACACACACACACAGCGGAAAAAGGAAAGCAAGTGGAGAATTTGGCCTCCATACAAATGATGCGTATTCTTTTGTGAGTTTGCCTGACGCACACACAGTGTTAGCCTGAGGAATGTGTTTTACACACAAATCAGGAGACTCCATGAAGCAGGAAACGAAAAGGGAAGTAAACTGAGATTGTCTTCCTCAAATGTGCTGTTAGTTCACTTTTAGATTAGTTTAATTATGCCAAATAAAACGCACGCGTTTTATAACTCCCCGAGCGAATAAACAAACACAAAACCATCACGTATTTTTCAATTGCGTCGCATTGTACATAGATTCAAATGCAAATAATGTATCTATAATAAATAATCTAACGTCTAAAACGTAACGTTGTAAATTACCGCCACTTTTACGCACACACGAGCAGCGCTGATTTGTTTAGGAGAGGTTGGTTGGTAGGGGCTGGTTGCAAGGGAGCCGCATTGTAAAGCGTGGGACAGATTGTGGGTAGTGGTTCATTAGCATATTATTACCCCGGCATGTGGCACCCCGTATAAAACTGGCGGCAGGCGGCCTCGCTCCAGATACAAACGCACAGTGTCCGCGGGAGAAGGACGTGAGGAGGGATGTTGGACCAGTGACGAACCCTGGTTTATAATCAGCCCAAGAAGGAACTATAAGAATACACACGAGCATCTTTTCAACTTTTCTTCTCCGACTTCTGAGGATTATATCATTCTGACGGAATTCAACAAGTCCGTTTATTTTAATTTGGGACTTCTCCGATTGTTTTGGACACTTCCTTCGGGAAAGAACTGGGGATTCTGTCGCTTTGTGCGCACTTGACATGAAAGGGAACTGCGTTCACGCTCAGTATCTTTTGAAAGCACGCCTCTTCCAATGAATCAGTCGGCGAAAAGAAAAGGCTTTTAATACGAGGGGTCCCCTGACTGATCTGGGAGCAACCAAGTTGCTCAAAGACTTTCAATAACCTATTTATTTATTATTTATTCATCATGGGACGCTACTTACTGTTGCTCTTCTCTATCCTGTACATGCTGCTCTGCCAGGTAAGACTGACCTCTCACTCTTTTCTGAATCTAAAGCAGTGTATTAATTGCAATCACATTTAGATCTAAAATTCAAACATTACTTCTTCTCCAGGCGTCTTCCTCAGGCGTCTTCGAGCTGAAGTTGCAGGAGTTTTTGAACAAGAAGGGTGAGCAAGGCAACAAGAACTGCTGTAAAGGTGGACTGACCACACCGTACCAGCAGTGCGAGTGCAAGACTTTTTTCCGCATCTGCTTAAAACATTATCAGCCCAATGCATCTCCAGAGCCACCCTGCACCTACGGAGGCACCGTCACCCCTGTGCTGGGCTCCAACTCTTTCCAAGTGCCAGATACTTTACCGGATGGCTCTTTCACCAATCCCATCAGGATGAACTTCGGTTTCACGTGGCCGGTGAGTGTTGATGCATTGACTTTGAGAAGTAATTCAGAAGTAATGTTCAGCTCATTTTCTGATGGACAAATCGTCTTTTGCTGTTGCAGGGAACCTTTTCTCTTATCATCGAAGCAGTGCATGCTGATTCCAAAGAGGATCTGACAACAGGTATGTGGTCTCATAGCAGAAAAAGAATGTTAATATGAATATTTTTGAATTGCATCACTGAAAATCATCTTCTACACAGAAAACCCAGAGCGCATCATCAGTACCATGACCACACAGCGGCACTTGACTGTGGGCGAGGACTGGTCTCAGGACCTGCACAGCGTGGGTCGAACCGAGCTCAAGTACTCTTACCGCTTTGTGTGTGACGAGCACTACTACGGCGAGGGATGCTCTGTATTCTGCCGGCCCAGAGATGATGCATTCGGTCATTTCACCTGCGGAGAACGTGGAGAAATCATCTGCGATGCCGGGTGGAAGGGCCAGTACTGCACAGAACGTGAGTTAAAATATTGTATATTAATTTATGTAAACATTGCATAAAATTCCGAAAATTTTATGTTGTTGGTTTGAAAAACTCGACCCAGATTTGAAAAGATTGCGTGTAACTTATTTAGAAAAGAGAGGGAGAAAAAGCAAGGGAAAAAACAAAGTTAACGGTTACGAACAACTTGTAACTAATACCCCCGCCCCCCACACTCACACTCCCCCCTCCAGCCCACTCTCACAACACACCACTTAATTTATTCCAGTCGGGAGGAGGAAAGTTTTTAGGAATAATCTCACGCGTGCCATAAATTTACATGCTGGCGTCCTATTGGTTGCTCCCAGAGTGGGCTGGCTGCTGATTGGCTGGCGTAAGGGAGGTATTGTTTGAAGTGGGCAGCTGCCGGGAGTGCGCAGACAATGGAGCAGCTGTCGCCCGCTGGCCGCGCATACACCAGCTGTCCACTCTTATCTTCCCTACCCGGAGACATTGAGAGCACAGGAGGGAGAAAAAAAAGTTTTGACCCACAGTGAAGAGAGGGAGGAAAGAAGGGTCCCCTTGTTTGTGAGCGCCCTATTGTTGTCATGTGTTAAGCAGAAATTCTTCAGTGGTGATTAGGAGATTTGAGTATTTTTTTAGCAAGAGAGACCGCTAATAGGTTTAAGTGACCCCAACTCCCTCTTCATTTGACATAAAATGTCCTAGTTAGGATGTACAGAAAACAAAGTTAAAATAAGAAAATGTGCTTTCACGATCTTAACGCAGGTGTTTTGTCCTCCTTACAGCAATTTGCCTTCCGGGATGCGACGAGGAGCATGGCTTCTGCGAGAAACCCGGAGAGTGCAAGTATGTTCATTTCATGTTTACGTCATTAGCTGTTGAAATGACCTTCAGGATTTATTTTCTAATCGGGCGATTTGTTTATTTTGTGCATCAGGTGCAGAGTGGGCTTTAAAGGCCGCTACTGTGATGAGTGCATACGTTACCCAGGATGCCTTCATGGAACCTGCCAGCAACCATGGCAGTGCAACTGCCAGGAAGGCTGGGGTGGCCTCTTCTGCAACCAAGGTAAGAAAGCGAGCAGAGCAAAAGACACACAAAAGATCAAAGAAGCATTTAGAATGGCCTTGAAAGACTAAGCGACACAAGGATGTTTGGTAGAGACGAGAGACGCTGGCTGAAAGAGAGATATGGGATAGACATTTGAGCGTGCAGCAGCTGTCCAGCTGCGGTCCAGCCATGTGTCACTGCTTTGGGTCAGATTAATCCACATGTGCTCAACATATGTCCGCCTCTGTTACAGATCTGAACTACTGCACACATCATAAGCCCTGCCTGAATGGAGCCACTTGTAGTAACACCGGTCAGGGCAGCTACACCTGTTCCTGTCGGCCAGGATTCACGGGAGCCAGCTGTGAGATCGAGGTCAACGAATGCACAGGAAACCCCTGCCGCAATGGAGGAAGCTGCACTGTAAGTTTGCCAACATGTAAATTAGACTTGCTTTTGCATTAAAACACTCATTCTCGTTCTTTTACTAAGCATCCCGTTCCTTTTGCATTCATAGGACATGGAGAACACCTACAGCTGTACTTGTCCACCTGGTTTTTATGGCAACAACTGTGAGCTTAGTGCCATGACGTGTGCAGACGGGCCGTGCTTTAACGGCGGACGCTGCGCCGACAACACCGATGGTGGTTACTTCTGCCAGTGTCCCACAGGATACGCAGGGTTCAACTGCGAGAAGAAGATCGACCATTGCTCCTCCAGTCCATGCTCTAATGGTATGATGCATTTTGGATTTGAACTTCATGAACCTTTGTGATCAAAAGCGGTCCAGAATCTCATTCTCTTCCCTTTTTGGTCCACAGGTGCACGCTGTGTTGATCTGGTGAATTCATACCTGTGCCAGTGTCCCGAAGGGTTCACGGGCATGAACTGCGATCGTGCCGGGGACGAGTGCTCGCTGTATCCATGCCAAAATGGCGGGACTTGTCAGGAAGGGGCCAGTGGTTACATCTGCACATGCCCACCTGGATACACCGGACAGAACTGCAGCTCACCTGTGAGCCGCTGCCAACACAACCCCTGCCATAATGGTGCCTCCTGCCACGAGAGGAACAACCGCTACGTGTGCGCTTGCGTTCCGGGATATGGAGGACGCAACTGCCAGTTCTTGCTTCCGGACAGAGCGTCCCAAATTGCCGGCGACGTTCCCTGGACTGCTGTGGGATCGGGAGTCCTGCTGGTGCTGTTGTTGGTAGTTGCATGCGCCGTGGTGGTGGTTTGCGTTCGCTCGAAGGTT
>NW_015546115.1:787315-826614 GCF_001515605.1 Sinocyclocheilus anshuiensis | reverse complement strand
GTTCAGCAGCGCCGACGGGATAAGGAGGAGGAGGTCGCCAACGGGGAAAACGAAACTATCAACAACCTCACGAACAACTGTCACCGTGACAAAGACCTGGCCGTAAGTGTCATCGGGGCAGCACCTTTAAAGAACATCAACAAGAAGATCGATTTTCACAGCGATCACGACGACCTGAGCATGACAACAGAGAAGGAGAAGAGGAGCTATAAGACACGACATGCGCCTGCAGACTACAACCTGGTGCATGAAGTAAAATACGAGGTGAAGCATGAGGTGAAACTGGAGCACGGTGGGAAGGAGATGGCGGCGAAGGAGTTGTCCGAGAGCTGCGACGACGTAAAGTGCCAATCTCTGCAGGACTCTTCTGAATTTGAGGAGAAGCGCAGGAAACGTCTGAAAAGGTAAAAATTGTGTTCGAGTAATCTTGTCCAAGATAACAATCTCTTCCTTTGAATATTTACTCAATTTCCTCTCAAATGTATGCATTGCTAACATGCTACTCTCTTTTTTCTTTACAGTGATGCATCAGAAAAGTCAAAATATTCAGAGTCGAGGTATTCTGAATCAAAGTATTCTGAATCAAAGTACTCAGAATCAAAGTATTCAGAATCAAAGTATTCTGATTCGCTGTATTCCGAGTCAGCATGTGCGTCGGCATGTGCATCGGCATCCACGTTGGCTTGTGTCGACACCAAATACAAATCCGTCATGGTGATGTCGGAGGAAAAAGATGAATGTGTAATTGCAACTGAGGTGAGCGTCACATGTAGTTGACTTTATACATTATGCAAAGGAAGTATGTCCATTTCTTACCTTGAATCTGAGAACGAACTAACAGGCGTTTTGTTGTCTTTTCCCATCTCAGGTGTAATGGGCCTGCAGGAAGCCGATGGATGGATTGTGTCCTATGGGAGACATTTTGAACTCCCTATGAAAATGCTGCTGCTCGAAACCTGGTGGAAACGTCCCACCTCATGACTACTGCTGCTGAGAAACTAAGACTGATTAACTGATATTCAGGATGAGCTGGTTCTCTGTACTGAAAGAGGCACAGGCAGTGGTGGCCTGTAGGCTTGGAAACTTGTGGAAATGATAATGATGGCAGGAGTGTCATTAAAATTTCAAATGTAGTTGTAAAATTTACCTGTAAAGCCATTTTAAAGGTGTTGGACAATATGTGTCCATTTTTAAATGTTTTTAACATGGGTTCATCACACGAGAATGGCATTAGGAAGGAAGTAAAGAAAGAGAAGAGAATACAAGAAAAGTAAAGTATCGCAGTGTTTTGCCATGTGATGTCCAATAATGTGTCAGTATTGTGGCAACGTTTTAGCAATATTTTGGCAACATTTGCTGGTTTTCCGCCAATAATTCCCACAGGCTTTTACTGTGCCCAGAGACTGCACCAAACATTAAGGATGTTAAGGACGTAGTTTAAAATAAATGTGTCACAAATTGTTTTGCCTTTGACTGTCTTGACACCTTGGTGAAGTTGTGATAACATTTTAGCAATATTTTGGCAACATTTGCTGGCCCCACAAGTCAGTGTACAAGGGACTACATCAAAACAGTGGATGTTCAGCCATACTGGCCTGTCTTTCACTGGGTTAAAATGTCACATGATGTCATATCCTGTCACATGACCAGTGGAATCTATGTGTAAGTGCTCAAAAAAAAAAATCTCAAAGTCTTCCAAGCCTCCGCTTTTTTGCATTATGGTTTAGAAAATGTATGTAATTTGTTTTTTTGATGTAAGAAAATAAGTTTGCGTTGTTGATGATGAATAATATCCTTGTTTGTATGTTTTTTGTTTTCTTTTTTATAACAAGAGTTGTATGATTTAAGTTAATTTATTTTATTTAAGTTGTATTTCTAAATATCTGTAATGTTTTTAAGATTATTTAAGTTTGCATTTTTCCTAAGTTGTTCCTGTTACTTGCAAAGGCACTTCGGGTTGCTGGGATGTTTTGAGAAAAAGTTATTTAAAGAAGGATTGTAAAAAAAATGTTATTAATGCTATTGTTTTCATTAACAGGCTTTTGTTTGATTTTCTTTCTCTGAATGAAGTTTTAGCTTAAATTATTTTTCCAAATAAAGATTATGAACTATCGAAGGTATTTTGTTGTTTTAGTAACTCCACCACACACTTCTGTTTCACATATATTGGTCTTAAAATAGAGCATCTTTACATCCATATTTGAATGCTGACACAATTCTTACAGCATTTTCAGCCTAAAGAAAAGACAAACTTATAAACCACACAAACCACCAAAAACAAACTGCAAAACCTTTAAAGTGTTGTGAGACGCTGCTAAATTGGAGCCTCTTTTCTTGTAAGCTTCTTTTGTGGTGGTTCACGTTTTCTTTTTTTTCTGTGCTGGATTTATGACTTCTATGTGTGCCACTCTGTAAGGGTTGGAAATGGTTCTTTAGAAAATGGGGAATAGATTGGGATGCGGGTTCTTTATAGGGATGAGAACGAAGCTAATCATTAACATCTGCTCTGGCCTCTCGGTCACCCCATACTGGGCTATTCATGGCTTTACCCCACATTCTGCCTGCCGCGGGTGCATCGCTCAAGAGAAGGGCCTTTGAGAAACACCGTCAAATAGCTGCAGGATGTTTACAAGTTTTCCAACCAGACTAGAGGGAGAAATTTAAGGCTTTGGGAAGGGGGGAAAAAACCCTGAACTAGTTGGCACATTTCCTAACTGGATGAAACTATTTGGCAGGTGTTTTGGCGGGAAAGCCTTTCTTGATTTCAAACACATCACTAAAACAACAACCAAAAACAAACAAAATAAGTTTTTAAAAATTATTAATTATTTCTCTTGCGCTATTCTAGAGAAAGTTTGTATGAGATTTTGTATCCTAACACTGATGCAGCTAGAGAACAAAATGTCTTTTGTTGAGCCTTTATGGCTAAACATTAAGCTCGAGGAGAAGTTCAGAGGAGTTCTGGCTGAGGTCTCTTACAACACTCATCAATGGAGCTCTGGGGAACAGGCAGAGTCACACAATGTAGCGGCGGACAATAGCCGATACAAAAGGGCACCATTTGGGAGAGGCAGTGTGTGCCTATGAATGGAGGGAAGGGAGGAGGCAAAGAATGACAGATGTTGTCTGTCCTCCTGTGTCAAAGCGTCCTGCAGGCAGAAAACACCAGCTAGACCCCACATGGCCATGAAGGAGAGACACAATGGAGACCCTTCAGCTCACGTCTCTTGGTCTTCTCTGATATTTCGCAATGTAACTTTAACTACTTCACACAGCGCTATGAAGTACTTCACTTGATTTAGACATCCATCCTAAGATCAATCAATAATAGCTTTATATGATACTGTTCCTAACACTTTCTTTACGCCATGAGAAGCCTCACTATTATTACTGCTCATATTTAAAGTTATAGAGTTTTCAAAACCCCTAACACCTAGCAACCTCATAGCAACGCCAAGGCAACCACTCAGAACATTCTAGTAATCTCATAGCGACACCCAGGCAACAACTTAGAACATCTTCATAGCAACAGTCTGGCAACCGTTCAGAACACCTTCATAGCAACGCCCTGGCAACCACTCAGAACACCCTAGCAACATCATAGCAACACCCTGGCAACCACTCAGAGCACCTTCATATCAACCCAATGGCAACCACTCAGAACACCCTAGCAACCTCATGACAACTCCCCAGAAACAAAATTAGAACAGCCTAGTAACATCATATCAACATCCAGACAACCACTCAGAACAACTTCACAGCAACACCCAGGCAACCACTCAGAACACCTTAGCAACATTATAACAACATCCTGACAACCACTCAAAACACCCTAGCAACCTTTATAGCAACACCCTGGCAACCACTCAGAACACCCTAGCAACATCATAGCAACTCCCTGGCAACCACTCAGAACACCCTAACGACATCATAGCAACACCATGGCAACCACTCAGAGCACCTTTATAGCAACACCCTGACAACAACTTAGAACACCTTCACAGCAACACCCAGGCAACCACTCAGAACACCCTAGCAACATTATAACAACACCCTGACAACCACTCAGAACACCCAAGCAACCTTTATAGCAACACCCTGCCAACCACTCAGAACACCCTAGCAACATCATAGCAACTCCCTGGCAACCACTCAGAACACCCTAGTGACATCATAGCAACACCATGGCAACCACTCAGAGCACCTTTATAGCAACACCCTGACAACAACTTAAAACACCTTCATATCAACCCCCTGCCAACCACTCAGAACACCCTAGCAACCTCATAACAACTCCCCAGCAACAAATTAGAACACCCTAGCAACATCATAGCAACATCCAGACAACCACTCAGAACACCTTCACAGCAACACCCTGACAACCACCCAGAACACCCTAGCAACATCAAAGCAACTCCCTGGCAACCACTCAGAGCACCTTCATAGCAACACCTTGACAACCACTCAGAACACCCATCCAAATGAAACGATTTAATGTTTGGTTCCTAAAGAGTAAATTTGGGTGTGGCCTTTTACATAAAAATTATAGCGCAATCGTAACATTGCTTTCGTCAGCCTCTGCCAAGTGCAACCCAAGATCAAGCTGGCCAAGCGTTCTGCACTTCAATTAGCACTAGAGCTTGAGCTGCCATCAGTGTGACTTCATGGAAAACAAAGAGGGGAATAAGAGGTTTGCTCTGTGATCCCATTGCATTTTAATGAGCCGATCAGACAGTAACACTATATTCCAGCACAACATGACGATAACATACGAAACAGCAGCACACTCGAATCGCAAAGTCATCGGTCATGTCCAAATGAGCTGCGAGAGCTCAGCTCACATCCACCGACGCTGGTTACTTATGCGCCGTTACCGGCAGAGTGAAAAACTAACCGGAGAAGTACAAGAGCCAGAGCTGGAAATAACTGAGGAACACAGAGGACGAGAAGAAGAACACGTGAACTGGGAACAGGAGAACAAGGAAGCAGACTCGGGTGCAACAGGGACAGAGCAGGTGTGATGAAATAGTCATGAGGAGAGGCAGAGTCTAGCTTGAGTTACACCTGCCGCTCCTAAAGTAATGAAGGAAAGAGCCAGAGGAGGAACGCCACAGAGATGGGGAGAAGAAGGAGAGATACAAGACGCTGGCAAGGGCATTAGCGAAGCCTCGGGAGCATTGAGAAGGTTTGTGGAGTGTTTTATTTGTGCACCTCTGCTATTGAATTGATTCTATTCCATCACTGCTGGTTACTTTCATCTTACGTTAAAAGGCGCATGTCTTGCTCACCTTGCATGTCTGTGCTGTAAGCTCACGCCTCATACATGTATGTAGATGTTAAACTGAGTTATTGTAAAATGTAACATTGCTTGATTAGTAGCTTGAGCTCTGGCATAAAAACCATCTAACCTTTAAGCCTCGAGGAACTTGTTTAACCCACAAGCTACATTACAATATACTGTTTCTGGTACAGATCCTGCTAAGATTGCACTTATCGCTGTATTTAGGAGTTAAAAGTCTCTACCTTCACCTCAGAGATGTAAATTATTCAAGAGCGCTTGGATTCCGTCACAATCTGCCAATCAGGGAAATTAAGGTGATGCGTCCTGAACAAGCAGCCGCTGTGATGTCAATTTGTTCTTTGCTACTTTGTCTCTTAACATGATTGTGTGCGTCAATCCAGTGTGTGCATTATTGAGTTGAAGGGCCGTCAGAGTAACCAGATGATCTACAAGAAAAAGAAAACAATATAAAAATGCATTTTATGGTTTACATGCGAAGTAACACTTTAGTTTAGGAACCAGTTCTCACTATTAACTAGCTAGTTGCTTATTAGCGTGCCTATTATTAACACATTGGCTTTTTATTAGTTCTTATAAAGCACATATTCTGCATGACCATATTCTACATCCCTAATCCTAAACTTAACAACTACCTTACTATTAATAAGCAGCAAATTAGGGCTTTATTGAGGCAAAAGTCATAGTTAATGGTTTGTTAATAGCGAGAATTGCACCATAAAATAAAGAGTGACCACATGCAAAATAATAAATAGACAAGGCAATAAAGTTTCTCCTGTCTATACAGCAAAACGTAAAAAACAAGCAAACAAACACATGATTTAGATGCGAAGTGGAATCAGACTAATGGGGAAAAATCTGATTGGGGTTTGCTTAAACCAGAGGTGCCCAAACTATTATTATAGTTAACTAAACCTAAAAATAAAACCATAAAAAATGTTTTTTTAAATAAAGTAAAATAAAATAAAATAAAATATATTACTTCTAATTTTATTTCAGCTTGCAATATTTTTTATTTATTTTTTTTTCAACTTAAACTACTGTTTAAGTTTACTGGTGTACTATAATAAATACAACTAAAATAGAAATTAAAATAAATTTATTCAAATTTTAATAAAACATAAAAATATAGACAACTTAAAAATAACTAATAAAAATAAAAAACACAACAAAATTACAAAAATTTTAACTAAAATTCAAATGAAAAATACAAAAATATTATAATAGTATTTAATCTTAAAAACAAGTCAAATCTTAAAAATCGAATTCATTTATATTCTATACATTGTAATTAGAAATAAAAAAAGTTAAAATAAAAAATAAATTAGAAATGAATTTTTTCCCCCTTCGCTCTTGTGATATGGCATGGCAGGCCAACTGGTTTGTGCATCTCTAGTTTAAATGGTTAACGATCACTCTTTGATTAAAGAATGCAATAAGAGCACTATTTACATGACCTTACATTTTGGCACACATCTGTTTCTTAAGATCAGTATCATTCTCCTCAAGCTGCAGGTGGAGTTGAACACTGTTGGAAGTACGTCAATGTGTTCTTTGACCATATCTAATTCAGATAATGGACAAAGATGAAGACTCATTAAAGAGTGTTGTGCCATCTGCTTCAATCTACTAATCAACTTTTCTGCAAACCAGGAACAAGCACCAAAGAACGTCAATTTTAAGTTATTTTATATCATATTATTTTATAGTTTCCATGAATTCCATGCTGCATAAATCGACATAGATTTTCCGAAGCAAAATTCAAGAAAATAGCCAGCAGAATAATCTGATGATTTATGATTTATAACAGAATAATCTGTTTCATGTGCAGCACAAGCAACAGCTCTAGAACAAAGAGTGGACCTGAAGAACTCATCCGCAATCTAAAGGAACAACTATTACTAAACTAAGAGACCTAAATCATGACTCGACTGGAACCGGCACTTCAGCGCTCAGAAAGTCGCTCTGTGATAGAACTGCAGAGCAGAAGAGGGAGCGCCAACACAAGCAGACGAGGAAGCATCAGCATGAGCAGAAGAGGAAGTGTCAGCCAACACACAGGTGAGATTTAACCCTGTAAAGCCTTACATATGAAATGATAATCAGAAAAATCCTTTTTTATTTTTTTGAAGAAAAAAAGGCCCAAACTGAGCAAAATATGTAATTTGGTTTAGTCAATGACATTTATATGGCCAAAAAGCAAGAGGAAATTCCGATAGCTTGTAATGTAAATCAATGAGATCTTTATATTAGTAAACAGACTACTTGCATAAAAAGCATTTAAACATCAGTTGTCACTTTATATTTCCAAATATGCCTTAGTAAGATTTAATTGTAGTTTCAAAACTCATAATGCAATGCAATACAATGATGATTGAGAGATGAACAAATAAACGTTCCTCAAAAGACTGATGGATCATATTTGAAACTCACATTTTAACATGGTTTTTCTTTAAAAATTATGTGTGGAAAATCAAGTAAACCAAAGCTGCTTCAATCCAGTAAGTGTTCATCTTGAAACAGTAACATTATAATAACAACAACAATTCTTACATTTACTTTTATATTTACAATTCACATAAAAGGCCTTTTACTTGCAAAAAAAGTATAAACTGTAAGAACAGAAGGCATGTAGTAGATTGTGAACAACAGTTGATAATTAGAAATTTGCATATAAATTATGATGCCATAGGCTTTACAGGGTAAGACTGCAGAAGTGAGTGTATATTAGTATATTTTGTCCTGTGTATTCAATAATCAATAAACAATACTTTAAAATTTTGATCACACTTTATTTTTAAGGTTAAATTCTTATATTAACAAACCATTAACTATGACTTTTGTCTCAATACACTGCTAATTTCCTGCTTATTAATAGTTAGTAAGGTATTTGTTAAGTTTAGGTATATTGTAGGGCCCTATGAAATCCATTTTATTTCTTCCAAAAATTCATTTTATTTTTTCCCCAAATTTGCGCTTCAGTATGTGTGCAGTAAATGAAACCGTGCATCTGTGCCATTCATTTGCACAGAGACACACAGAACATGCAGGATTCATATTTAAATAGTATTTTCGTGGCTAAATATTCACAGACACTAGTCCATATCGCGTTTTGATTTAAGTGTACTGACCTACACAAATTCCGTGATATTCCACATAATACAGTGAATTCCATTTTTATGACTGGATACTGCGATTCTGTCCATGTTTTCCGCATTGTGTAAAACATGGGACCCTAGTATTAGGGATGTAGAATATGGTCATGCAGAATAAATGCTTTATAAGTACTAATAAACAGCCAATATGTTATTAATAGGCATGCTAATAAACAACTAGTTAATAGTGAGAATTGGTCCCTATACTAAAGTGTTACCAAAATTATTCAATCGTTTAATTATTCATTTATTTCAATAACTTGTATGCATCAGCACAGTATCAATGCCATGTCTTCCTCAAACAGAGACGAGAAGAGAAACAGAACAAAGCAGCAGCCGCGCCATTTTTAAAAGAGCCAATCGCTTCCTCTCACGGGACAGGGAACAGGAAGATGGCAGTCCTTCCGCTCCCGTACGCTACCTCGAGAGGGGCCACCCTCTTCCAGCCAATCACAGTCCTGAGCGCAAAGCCACAATCCCCTTCCGAAACCCCGACCTGGGTCTCCCGTCCTATAGGAGGCGCTCTGACTATCTCAGCAACGAGGCAATGAGCGGCCTTTCCCCCCAGCGACACATGTCCTATTCAAATTTCAGACGCGGGGACAGCCAATCCCGTGCAAGCCCTCGTTCTGGCAGCCCGAGATCTACGAACGTCTCACCGCAGAGGCGAGGGGAATCGCGCAGTTCGTCCCATCGCCGAGGTTCCACCGGACACCGGACGTCCTACACGTCCTCTCGACAGGCTTCTGGGAAATGCACTCCATCACGAAGACGAGATTCGGTGGTCACGCGCACCACATCTCCCTTGCGAAGCTCAGGTACAAATAAATATGGGGAGTCCTTTAGCCCCGCCCACAAAAGAAGCCCCTCCCAGAGCTCCTACGGACACAGCTTGGATTCTGGAAAGCTGTATAAGAATCTCAAATCAATCGCGAGTTCGGCAGAGTCAGACGTCTCAGAAGAAAGGAACGGCTGGTCGAAAAGACATTCTGATGTGGAAATCGATGGCGATTATAATGAACGCAAACACAGTGGTCGCAATAGTGGTCGCAGCAGTCGAAAGAGTGGTGGCCGCAATACTGGATACAACAGTCGGGATTTTTCTCCTAAAGGAGGCTATCGTGATGACAAAACAAGCCGCGGCAGTCGAAATAGTGGTTACAACAGTGGATCTAACAGCGCTGGTGCCTCAACGCCTTATCAAGATTACGATGAACATGGTATGCTAAACAACCGTACTTCGAAAAACAAAAGCCGCAGGAATGGCGGATACTCAGACACCTCTGACAAACAATCCAGATCTGATTCCCGCCATTCGCTAAGCCCCACCCACTCCCCTCTAAGCCCCGCCTCACCTGCATCAACACCAAACATCTCCCAATCAAGGCGGAGCCGGAATCAGGTTCCGTCCCCTGATTTGCCCAAATCCCAAGCCTTAATTGCAGAGACGGACAAGCCGGTCAATGATCGGAGCAGAAGCAACATCAGGCGGGGCTTGGAGGCGCTAATTCTTTCAGAGAACACCAGGTCTTCCAGTCAACCAGCAGTGCCAGAGATGACCATTGAGGACTATGTGATGATTGCAGATATTCCCCGATCGAAGCTGTACCCTGAGGAAGAGGAAGCAATAATAGTGAGAAGGAGACCGCAGAGCCGGAGCCCACGCAGAGACAATCAGCACAGGTCAGAGATTTGAAGAGAGATGGTACCACTTTTCCACTGACATGGTGCTGGTGCTAATGAAAAAGCAGATGCCTAATCTGAAGGAAAAAAAGTGATGGACATCCTGTTACAAGTTACTCCAATTACGTTATTTACAGCTTCCATCTGAATTATAATTAAATAACTTGTGACCATTACATAAGTTTTGGTAGAAGTTTGGCCATCCAAATTACTGAATGTTAAAATAAGGTCTTAAAACTAAGCTTAAACCATAAATAAACAAGTCAAGTAGGACATTATCACAGGTTTTCAAACTTTTTGATGAATCACCAGATATGATGATTCCCTGAGGATTGACTATTTTCCTAAAAACTGAAAAAAAAAATTTATTTACATTTTTTATTTAATTTAATTTTGTTTTTATTATTTTTTTAAATCTATTTTAAAATTATAACACACACACACACACACACACACACAAATAAAGTCCTATATAAATAATAAAGGTATGCTATTAAAAAGTTAATTTGTTTTTAGTTTTTATTTATTTTATTATTACTACCTGTTAAAAACTAGAGCTGTCAATGAGAAAAAATTATTTTGACTAATTTCATGATTTAAATTCAGTCAATTAAACATATTTTATTTAAAAAAGTTAATTTTAGCATGTTTTAGTACATTTAGTGCGATCAAAAAATATTTTTCCTCTCAAAATATTTTCAGCGGCCCCAGTAGCATTCACTTCATCCCACAAACCCCTTCATTACATCATCTTTTAGCTCTCAAGTCAAAATATGGACTGGTTCTTAAAGGGGTCATATGATGCGATTTCAAGTTTTCCTTTCTCTTTGGAGTGTTACAAGCTGTTCGTGAATAGATAAGATCCCTAAAGTTGCAAAGACTAAAGTCTCAAACCCAAAGAGATATTCTTTATAAAAGTTAAGACTCGTCCATGCCCTCCTAAAACGCCTCGTTTAAACACGCCCCCACATGTCTACGTCACTGTGTGGGAAGCTTTGCATAACACCGCCCAAATATTCACACAAAGAAAGAATGCGTAGCTTTGATTCTTGCTGTAGTATTGTTGCTGCAGCCGCCGCCATGTTGTGGAGACGCCGTGTGTTTCATTGTGAAAGTGAAACTACTTTGTTTGGTCTTCCAAAAGAGGACACGACTAGAAATCAGTGGTTAAGTTGTATTTACAACACTGTTCCAGAACACTTCAACCCAAATATTCAGATGTGTGCAGCACATTTTACGGAGGACGAGGACTGTTTCCTGGGAGAGTAGACTACAATGCCGGCTGTTCTGACTCACAGACTGTAAGTACGTTTTCATATTTAAAGGATTTGCCACTGACGATTCAAACGCGAGTTTTGAGCAGTGTAGAGTAGCGCTTGTTTGTAATTTCTCCGATCACAAATGCAGACATGGTTTTATGTTTACGCGTTTTATGGTTATCATTACACCAAATACACAAAATAATGTTATTTTTTAGCAGCATCATATGACCCCTTTAAGAGAGGTTCACAGATCCCCATCAAAGCACTGGCATCATTTCAGTGGCAAAGTGAGTGTGAGAGAGAGGAAACCCTGTCAGTAAATTCTGCTTCTCCTATCTGTGGTTAAAGCTATGGGGATAGGAGATATGACTATGAGCGTGAGGTTTCTGAAGAGCGAGGCAGAGGAAGAGAAAGAGAGAGAGGACGAGACCGCAGAGAGAAAGAACGGAGACGTCTAGACAAAGAGATGGGAGGCTCGTCAAAAACCAACAGCACTGCATCACGCCATTCACAGGTGCCTGAGATTACAGTTTCACACACTGCTTCCCTTTCTCACTGATGTCATCTCACCTGTCATCTATTCTGCTGAATCTGCGGAGGCAAAAAATAAATAAAAGTGGCATAAAAATGGGACATATTTGGACAGATGATAAAATAGGCAAAATGAAAAATCCCATAGACTTACACTGAAAGAAGCATTTTAGACAAATTTTGAGACTAGATTATTATTATTTTAATAATTTATAATAAAAGTTTTTATGTGTATGTAACCACCTAGCAACCAGTCAGAACCTAGTAGCTGCATAGTAATCCACTAAAAACACCCAGAACACCTTAGGAACCTCATAGCTAGCAGTGTTGGGAAGGTTACTTTGGAAATGTAATAGGTTACAGATTACAATTTACCCTATTTCAAATGTAATACGTAGTGTAACTATTTCAATTACTTAATTAATGTAACTGATTACATTTCTAAATATCTAATGTTTTCAACAGTTAATAATTTTCAAACATGTAAACCAGGCAGGGGTTAACTTTACAGAGCTCAACACTGATTACCTTCATCACTTGAATTAAGATTATAATACTTTCTGGATTACTTTTATGCATTTCTAATGTTTTCAACTGTTAATCATTTTCAAACATGTAAAGCAGGCAGGGTTTAACCTTACAGTAGTATTTAACACCGATTACTGTCAGAATCCTTCATCACTTGAATTAAGTTTATAATAATTTAATTTTAAAGCACAGTCACCACAAACTCAGACTTACTTTGAGATCATTCTGAGGTTAAATACGGATTACAAATCATAACAAAAAATAGTTTAATAGCTATGATACTGTTTTTGAAATCAAATCTTTGCATAGCTAGGAAACACTGGCATCTAACAATGCCTTGGGGGGAAACAGCTGTTAATCTTAGAAAATAAAGCATATACGTAAACCCAACTAAATAAATCTGAAATATTGGTGTCTCATACTTTAGAGCAATCAATGCAATTTATTAAATATATCAATTAAAATCTGTGTGTATGTGAAAAAATTCAGATGTAACGTCAACCCCCTTTGTAATCATTAACATTTTCTTAAGTAACTGTAATTTAATGACACTTTTTTTTCTCAGTAGTAACAGATTAGTTACATTTATTTTTAAATAATTAATTAAATTACGTAATTCAGTTACATGTAACTAGTTACGTTACTCCCCAACACTGACAGCTAGCAATGTTTTCTTGAGACACCATTTTAAAAATAACACGCTTAAAAATTGCTTAGTATCTCTCTGAATATGTTCTCAGAGGTCCAGCAAAAATGGAGAAAGCATTCGGATGGTAAACGGAAAACACAAAGGTCCAGAAGAGCCCCCTCAGATGCAGGTAAAGTCACCTAAAGTTACACTCGTTACTAGTTTACCAACGCTGAGGTATTCGGTTTCTACTTCAGAGGCAGGTGTCGGTGTTCGCAGAACGGACGAAAACGCACTTTTGAGCTCCTAGACAGCAAGTACATTATATTCAGCGCTAGATATAGAGGTTTTAGTTAAACTGTGAGAGTATTTGAAGTTTAGATTATGCTGAGAGAAGCTGTACAGCTCAGTTTGTTGATGTGTCAGACCGCGAGCTGCTTCGCGGAAGCTTATGGTCACGTGACCACCTTTTAGAGATGCTCGCCTAGTCACGCAGGGATAATTTAACGTTTTTTGTACAAGTTGCATTTATTTTAAAGCAACATTTAAGCGCGGGAACTGCTTAAATAAGCGCGAATTTGTATTTATTTAATGCACGACTTTATGGTCGTGCGAATACGCATTTCTGTGACACTACCTACTTGCTAGAATTGAGCAACTAAAGCAGTTTCTTTCCTCTTTCGTGCCTACAACCGGATACCCATGTCGGTAAATCGTTGAAATGTGTGTGTTTGTTGAAATGCTCGAGTAAATGGTGTGTGTGAGTGTCCCGTGCTCTGGATTGCTCAGCTCTGGAATGTCATATTGTTGCTCTGGGAAGATTTTTACTTTAGATGTTGTATATATTGAATTCCTTATACATGCACTTGTTTTAACGCAACTGATTCTGTTTCCTAAAAGCTTGATCTTCCGCACTATAAAAAGGGATGGATGTATATGCTGGATGAAGATGAAGAGGTACAGGGCTGCTGCTGTTGCACTAGATCTATTGCATGACATTGCATGACCAGCGACTGTCTATGGCTGTTATAAGGAAGTTGGCATAACATGACTTGCTATACTTTTACTTTTTATATTTTCCCCTATTTTTAAAAAGCACAAGTGGAAATGGTGACCACTTACAGGATTTAAGATATACTTTTGATTTGGCCTGAAATCTTGTCCAAAGAGCTAGAAAAATAGATAAGGTTTTGATTATCGTGCAATATTAATCTGCTGCTTCGTGAAAATGCACAAACAACTATGAGTTACTTGTTTTTATTTGTAGTGGAGGAGGCACTGGTTCGTGCTCTCTGATTCAGGATTGAGATACTATAGAGACTCTGGGGCTGAAGAGGTGAGCAAGAATAACTGAAATTTCCATGCAAATAAATTATTATCTAAGGACTGTACAGATATGTCACGTGGAAAACATGGATTAAATCATGGAATAAATTTAAACCTGGTCAAATTGATCAAATAGAGCTGAAAGCACCATAGTTGTAATAGTATCTGAAAGCATGATCTGATTTAACGACACTATCTTGAATTCTGTGTTTTTCGCCTCGATAGAGAGATGAGGCAGATGGTGAGATTTATTTACGTCACTGTCTGCGAGTGGAGGAATTTGATGCCGATAAAAACTATGGACTTCAACTGCATGTAAGAACTTGTCACAAGTTAAGAAGACCTCTCATCAGGAAAAAGTAAGAATATTCCTATGTCTCAAACCTCTGTGATTGATCTGCAGATGCATGATGGACCGGTGACCCTGTCAGCGATGACGTCCAGAATCAGGAGGAACTGGATCGACACACTGAGGAGGAGAATATCGTTCAGGGATTCGGCTGAAAGCATTCGGTAGGACAGAACTGAAGAAATAAACGCAGAGAATCAGTCACGGACAAGAACATGTCTGAAAAGAGAGAACAAAAAATATTATTATTATTTATTTATTTATTTAATTAATTATTATATTTTGAGGTATGACAATGAAACATGTTTTTAGGACCATTCATGTTTTACTTTCATGACAATTAAACATATTTTATAATGCACAGTAGTAGTATTTGCTATAATGCCTTTATGCATGTTTAACAGCTATTTGACATCCATACTGTATAGAATTACAATAATGTGCATATAATGAAAATGTACATAGACAATTTATAGTAAAATAGCTGGATTGCAGTGACAATAATTTGGAGGGAAAATTGTGCTTAAATGTCATTAAAGGGGTCATATGGACGACCCCGGGCTGGACTCCGCTTCGTCCACGGTGAAAGCCGATCCGGTGATCCACAGCGCGAAGTTGAAGCATGTCCTCAGCGACCAGCACGGATCAGCTCCAGGCATGACAAAGCGGATATCGTCCTCTTTTGGAAGACCAAACAAAGTAGTTTCGCTTTCACAACGAAGCACACAGCGTCTTCACGACATGGCGGCGGCGGCAACAACAATACTACAGCGAGAATAAAAGTTACGCCTTCTTTCTTTGCGTGAACATTTGGGCGGCGTTATGCAAATCTTCTCACATAGTGAGGTAGATATGTGGGGGCGTGTTAGAACGAGCCGTTTTAGGTAGGCGTGGCTGACTCTTAACTTTTATAAAGAATATCTCTTTGGATTTGAGACTTTAGTCTTTGCAACTTTACAGATCTTCTTTATGCACCAAGAGCTTGTAACACTCCAAAGAGAAAGGAAAAATTTAAATCGCATCATATGACCCCTTTAAAGTAATGCAAAAATATCTTAATGTTCATGAAATTATGTTCATAAATATTTTCTTAATAATATAACAAAGCTTAATATTTGTGCTAGATACATTAAATTATGTATTACATTAATACATAGATTAATTTTTTAATATTTTAAATTAAATTTTGTGTAAGATGTTTTCATGGTATTCACCCATAGAGAATTTATATGGATATTCAAAAAATATTAAATATCCACAGTAACATCTTGCTATATTGATTGTGGTTTTCTGAAAGATTTTAGAAAACTGTCAAGAACATGTCTAAAAGAGAATAAAGATAATGTTTTGACTTTTGAGAGAAGACATGAAACCTATTTTTCAGTCCATAAAGTGTTTTTAATGATATACAATAGTAGCATTTGCGATAATGCAACTATATAGCATTACAATAATGAGCATCTAATGAGAATCATCGTTGATAATAATAATGAGAATTACGAACAAACTTAAAAAAAAAAAATAGAAAAAAAAATAATAATAAAATAGCTGGATTACAGTGAAATTGTCATAAAAATAATGTCACATTGCAAAAAAAAATTGTATTATCTCTATGCAAAATATAATAATACAACATAAGCTTAATCTTCATGCTAAATGTAAGTCATTTTGATTTTGACTTTAGGTTGAAACATGACATGTTTTCGTATATTCAGCCATCAATCATTTATATAAAAATATATCAAATATTCATGAATCATTCCTATATTGATTATGGTCATCTGAAAGATTTGGCTTTGGACTTTTAAACTGAAATAACGTTACTGATGTTTCAGTGGAGCAGGTTTGAGGTTTGACTTAGGCTCCTGTTTTCATAAGTAGGAAGTTGATATCTCGGCCTGTTCTCAGACACCCAGACAACAGTGACATCAGCTCCAGTTCCAAGAATGCACCGTCCCGAACCTCTCCCGCACCCCATGACCTGGGGTCAGATGTCGGCGGTCCGTATCAGGATGAACCCAACAAGACGACCTCACTGTTAACCAAGCGGCGGGAGGCCGGTGAGGGCCGCGACCAAGAGCTTGAAAGACGTCTGGAGGGCCGAACCAAGTGGTTTCAGGAGGGAATTTCCGACAGGGAGGGCGAAGACCCCTGGGATAAGGTGGAGTTGAAGAAGGGTGTCGTGACTCCAGTGATTTTGACCCGGCTGCAGGTTCCTGACGCTCAGACCGGGCCAGACATCGAGAAGAAGTGGGCGGACTTTGAGCAGCTTCCAATCGGAGAGGAAAGTTCACCAGTTGGTGTCCAGAATCCCCAAACAACAAATGAGGTGCTTCAGGGGGAGGTGTGTTTTTAGATTTAGACATCTTTTTGGTCTAGGACCATTTAATCTGCATCATCTGTGTGTGTGTGTGTGTGGTCTGGATGCATTGCGTTGGTCAGGTGGTGTCTCTGAGGCAGCAGATCGAGGCTCTCCATCAGGTCCGTGTGGCAGCCGGTGTTTGCGATCCTGACGCGCCCTGCGCTCTGAAACTGGAGCAGATGGAGAAAGAGCACCGAGAGACACTGCAGAAGATACACGACGAGCACGAGAGAGAGCGCAGAGAGATGGAGAGAGATAAACAGAGACTGCTGCAGGAGGAAGCCAAGAACGCAGTCCAAGGTCAGTGTGGGCCGCAGAACATCACAAGGGTCAAATAAGAGTGATAGAACATGGTGTTATATAATAATTTATTGATAAAGAAAGAAATACATTTGTTTGATCAAAGGTGGCAGTAAAGTCATTTATGATGTAACAAAAGATTTCTATTTCAAATAGATGCGTTCTATTCATCAAAGATTTCTGAAAAAAGGTATTATGTTTTCCTCAAAAATAGGCAGCAGCTCATTTTCAACATTGATAATAATCAGAAATGTTTCTTGAGCAGCAAATCAGCATATTAGAGTGATTTCTGAAGGATCATGTGACACTGAAAACTGGAGTAATGATGCTGAAAATTCAGCTTTGCATCACAGGAATACATTACATAATATTTTACAGTACTCATGTTTTTACTGTATATTTCATTAAATATATAACCTTGTGAATGTAAGAGACTTCTTTAGAAAAACATTTTAAAAAACCTTACAGACCCCAAACTTGTGAACGGTAAATATAGTAATTAAATCGAGTTTGTGATTTTGATCAGAGTTATTGTTAAATAAAACTAAAATCATTAAAATAGCAAACTTGAAATAAAATGTTAACTGACGTAAAATAAAATATAAAAAAACTTAAACGTACTGTTGCCAAGGCTACATTTCTCATAGTTTTTCATTTAGTTTAACTTGAAAACTAATGAATAAAAATTCATATGAACTAGACTCGTTTTAAAAAAATAATACAAATGATAAAAAACACAAAAACAAAATGACTACATCTTTAAATAAAATCCTAGTGAAACAAAACAAAATTCTAGATTCTAAATATCTAATTCAACATGTTAACAAAAACCGTAGTTGTATATCAATGATACTAAAGTAACACTGATTTTGATATATGATCAGGTGAGAATTTAGTGACTTTTTTCCATAATTTTGTTATCATTTATCTCATCTTCAATCCCGCAGCGATGGAGGCTCTGAGGAAAGCTCATCGGGAGGAGATTGAGAAGCTGAAGGCTCACGGAGGAGGAGAGACGACAGACCCCTCCATCACACAACAGCTGTACGTCCACATTTATACCATTCATACAAAATATCAGCAAAATAGGATATCCAATATCTATGGACAATCAAGTAAACCTAATAGCAATAAAGGTTATTCTTACGTTTACTTTCAAAATTAGTAAAGATTTCGTAGCAAAAAGACACGTGAACCATGACTCGAAGGTGGACGTTTGCACAATTATACTAAAAGAGGCCTTTTACTTACTAAAAAAGTATCAACTATCAAACAAACGATAAAAGGCATGCAGTAGATTGTGGGTTTTTCAGCAACATTTCGATCATGCTGATAAATGAGATGCCTTTATGATACAGTAGGCTTTATACAGTTAATAGCTACACTTATTAGTTTTCCAAATATCTGAGAATGCATCGCATGCCAGAAAACGCCAACATCTTGTTCATACTCTCATGGGAATCCAGTGACAATACTCAGTACTGTACATAAACTCTCATCTGTCCTGCTCAGCTGTGCTGTAATTCCTCTCTCACGGCTCAGAGAATCCGAACACAAGATAAACTCTAATTTACTCTGAGAAGTGGCAGGTGTTTGACTGACAGTGTGTAATTGACAAGAACCCCACGGAGAGACTCATCAGTCAGTGATTCAGTTAATCAGTGCATGGCCTTGTGTGTCTATCAGGCGCGAGTCACTCTCTCTGCAGCAGGAGTTAGACGGTCTGTCGGAGCGCTACTCCCAGCAGTGCGTGGAGCTCAGCCGCATCCAGAACAACACCGAAGAACGAAACGGAAAGATCCGACAGAAGGAGAGAGAGATGGAGCAGCTCCGCCAAGAGAACCAGGTAGACAAGAAGTGGGATGAGTAGTGTCCAAGAATGACAGATTTGTCAATTAAATAATGTATGATACACACTATGTGTGGATCCACCCTGGCTCTGAGACTAACTGGAACAAAAAAACATGTTCACGGATATGAGGAAATCGTAATTATAATGTGATTTGGTTGTTTTTTGTACTTTTTGACAAAGACAGGAAGCTTTTTTACTTCTAGTATGACATTAAGCATTAGATGTGAAACTGATGTTTTATTAGTCGTATCCTGCCACAAAGAATTATGGGAAATGTGTGTTCAAAAGTTTGGGGCCTGTAAGATTTTTAATATATTTGAAAATGGCCTCTTCTGTTCACCAAGGCTGCCTTTATTCAATCAAGAATACAGTAAAAATAGTAAAACAGCAAAATATATTTTTTACAATTTAAATAACTGTTTTCTATGCGATAGCATTTATTTGAAATAGAAATCTTTTGTAACATTATAAAAGTCTTTACTGTATCCTTTGATCAATTCAATGCATCCTTGCTGAATAAACTGTTACGTTCCTAACGTGAAAAGAAGCTTACAGAAAATGTCCCACTAGTAATTATGGTGATGTTCATAAATGCGATCATTCAGACACCACATTTCGTCCTCATGTCAGATATTGAAATCTAACTCACAGCACCTTTAAAATTACAACACGCATATCAACCGATAGAGATTTCAGTGTCTGTACTATGATGTCTCAACAGACAGCATCCTGTTTCATTGTTCTCAGTAGAGTGACTGAGTTTTGTTTACTCACCCAGGACTGGATTACTAATACTAATCAGGGTTATTGCCACTATACAAATGCTACAAAATGGGTTTCAGATCAGCATGAAACACAAATGTTTGTCTCATTTTCAGTGTGTGAATGAGCATGTCTTCGTTTGTGGTTTTTAGTTTGGATGTGTCAAAATCACATTTCCTCTTCCTGTTCTCACAGGAACTGCAGGCGCGTCTGACGGAGGAGATAAGTCTCATGCGATCCTTCATCACAGGTCAGAGGTCAGGAGTTGTTCCCCTTGGCAGCTACGAAAGGAGCACCTCCGAGCTAGAGGTAAGACTCTGACCTTTGACCTGTACATGAAATAAAAAAAAAGAATGATTCAGAGAGATGTATATGGACATACAAGATGCAATGTAAACTGAAGCTCAGTCGATCAACTTGTAAGTCCCCAAAAATATTCAGTATGGTTCAAAAGGTTTGGATCATATTAGTATGATTTCTGAAGGATCATGTGACACTGAAGACTGGAGTAATGATGCTGAAAATTCAGCTTTGATCACAGCAATAAATTACTTTTTAAAATTTATTCGAATAGAAAACTGTAAAATATTACTGTTTTTACTGTATCAATTGATCAAATAAATGCAGCCTTGGTGAGCATTAGAGGTTTTCATTTAAAAATCGTACCGACCCAAAACTGTTTTATTTCATTACACTACCATTCAACAGAGTAGATAAATAATTTGATAATATATCAAAAGTTACTAAAACTCAAACACTGTTATTATACTAGATCAGTCATATATGTAATGCTCTGCGCAAAAAAATAATCAATAACAAGTCAACTCAATCTCCATCAAAGAAATGCAAAAACATGGAAAAAAACAAGGATTTATCTACACAAATAATTTGTTCCCTTCCCCTGCAATTCTTCTCTTGTGCCCAAAAATAATCCACAAAAAATACTTGTAAATCCTAGATCGTAGGTGAAATTACATTCCCATATTGTCCATTTAGGGGAAAACAGATGGCTGTCATCTTTGACCCCATTTCCTTTCTTAACCCTAATTAAAAGCCCTCTGCACTTCCTGTTCTGGGCACAAAGTGGGATGTTGGGTTATTGGTCACTGGGAAATAAGAGGAGTGAGAATGAAGATGCTTTTGGAGTCCAGATGGTGTAATTACGACATCAACCAGCAGGGGCTAACTAGCCTAAACTTGACTTGGGCAAATGTAATTGGTGATCTGGGATTTCCACTCTGTACATACAATTTGCAAACTGTGCACAGCACATATAATTATGTAAAAATTGAGTTTGGTTGTTTGACATGCATTGTATTTTTTTATTTTTTATTAAATGCTTAACAAACTAATTTACAGATGAATCAAGACATCCAAATAGACAACATAAAACATGGTGAACAGGGGTTATAAAACAGCAATTACAAGGTATTACTTTCAATTAGCTTTAACTTTTCAGCAAATATAATTATATAATTAGATTTTTTTGTTATCAGTGCATTTAAGGGAATCAATAAACATAAGAAATTCAGCCCAAAAACTTTAAAACATGGTTTAGAATTACACATTTTACTTTTATGCATATGAAATTTACTATATAAAATAATAAGATTCACCATAAAGTTAACAGTCAAAAACAAAGATGTAACATTTTTTCTGGTTGATCTGAACAAAATGACCAGCTTTCATCAATATCCACAAATTATAATTACACAGATACATAATGTGAAGTTTTTGAGTGTGTTGGAGTTAAAGGTGCAATGTGTAATATTTACATCGATCTATTGACAGAAATGCAATATAATATACATAACTATGTCTTCATAGGTGTATAAAGACCTTAAATAATGAACCGTTATGTTTTTATTACCTTAGATTGAGCAATTTATATCTACATACACCGCGGGTCCCCTTACATGGAAGTCCGCCGCCATGTTTCTACAGTAGCCCTAAACGGACAAACTGCTCTACACAACGCGTTTCGTCACTTCGTTGTTCTTGCGAATAAAACACTGACACAATGATGAACAAGTACATTAATATTCGCAATAACATCGATTTATTAAATAATTAATTTACCTTTGTAAAGAAATCTCATTGCTCTCTGCTGTCTTTACCGACGACATCTTAGTCCTGAATCGGCCACCGTAGCTTCTCTAAAGGGAGGGGTGAGCGGGGGACTGAGCCGTTGGTTGCAATTCGCAACCTCACCACTAGCTGCCGCTCAAATTTACACACTGCACCTTTAAAGGGTTAGTTCACCCAAAAATTCTGTCATTAATTACTCACCCTCGTGTCGTTTCAAACCCATAAGACCTTCGTTCATCTTCGGAACACAAATTAAGATATTTTTGATGGAATCTGAGAGCTGTCTGACCCTGCAAAGACAGCAATACAACTGAAATGTTCCCATGTCCAGTTTCTGCACCTTGATCGTGGTAGTTACCTTGCTGTCTATGGGAGGGTTAGAGAGCTCTCAGATTCCATCAAAAATATCTTAATTTGTGTTCCGAAGATGAACGAAGGTCTTACGGGTTTGAAACAACATGAGGGTGAGTAATTAATGACAGAATTTTCATTTTTGGGTGAACTATCCCTTTAAGTGACCCGGGGGCTGGTGACGTCATATGGGGGGGCGGGGCATGCGATGTGAGTGATTGGTGTTTCTGTAGACAAACACTGCCATCTACTGATCACCCGCGTGAACGCACTGTAAACCCTCCGCAGCAAATATCAGTCAATATGTTGTGTGTTTTACAACAATACATTCTTATAGATTGTTTTTTCTCCTTTGTCCTGCTAAATTAACTGTAATTTGTTGTCTTTGTCCATTTGTGTGGACACATTATTTATGATGACACTAGTGTGGGTGTTAATAATATATATATATATTTTTTTCCTCCATTCATGAGGGAAAGAGCATATTTTAGGTGTTTCATTTTCACCAATTTGAATAATCCTTCAGCTTTTTTGCACATAATTTAAATAGCCCATGTTATGACAAATGAAGTTTTGCAAGAACAAATTGTATGTAGGTCGTTCATTAAATTGTGGTCAAAAAATGAATGAATAATTGTATCAGAATTTAATCAAAGTAGTTTTAAGTGGAGTATTGTTATGCTGACATGTCCTTGTCCATCTGTAGATGTTACTGAAGGTGAAGGAGAGCGAGGTGGAGTTTCTACACAAGGAGATCAGCTGTCTCAGGAAAGAGGTCCAAACTCTTACTAAGGTGCAACGTTTGTGTGTGAAAATCAGCATGAAATCTAAATGAATACTATTCACTTTCTCTATACATGTTCCTAGTCTTATTGCAGTGACAAAAAGCGTACGTAATAAATCTAACTTCAGATGTTTGGGGTCAGTAAGATTTTTTTTTTTTAAAGAAATTAATACTTTTATTCAGCAAAATGTTTTATTATACATTTTACAATATATTGACATAGAAAACAGTTACTTTAAATTGTAATAACATTTCAGTTTTACTGTTTTTTTTTTCTTTGCTGCATTTTGATCAAACGCATGCAGTCTTAGTGAGCAGAAGTGACTTCTTTCAAAAAAAAATCTTATCAACCCCAAATGTTTGAACGGTAGTGTAAATGAAATAAACCAAACTGTTTATCACCATTCTTCAGTATTAATATATATGAAAACCTTTATAGTGATGCTTAGCTTGATTGTTTATATGTGTAGTAACAGATGTTCTCTGCCTGTAGGAGAATGAAGTGTTGAGCGAGCACTATAAGCAGGTGTATGTTGAGCTGACTGAATTACGGGGCCGCAGTGAGAGAGACATCAATGCACTTAAAGAACACCTCAAACTCACTGATGCTGCACTGGAGGAGGGGCGTCTCCTAGGCAACAGCACCAACCAATGAGAGCACAGCAAGAGGTCAAATGAGATGGATGGATGCACTGATTTCTCCATCTCCCTTTGGTCATGTGTATATACAGGCTATTGTGTTACGTGAAGCTCTTTTTTTTTTTAATCTTGTTGGTTAGAAACTACAGTGGTGCTGAAAGTCAATAAACATTCCAGGCTCTTAAATCAAGATATATTTTAAGTTAAACACAATAATAAAAAAAAACGTACATCTGTTGGACGTGTGTGGAAGTGTATGAATGCCAATGTAATTTCATTGTAAAATAAACCATGTATGATAAAACACATTACATATATAACAAAAACACAACCAGCAACTAACATTCAAACAATTTATTAAATAGAAGAGAGGCGGCTGATGAGGGCAGCCTCAAGTCATGTTGTCTTTGACAATATTCAAAAACATAAAAACAGCATTAAACTTTGGCTTATGGACATGGTTAGTGTAATGCAGGATGTAAACACAAAAATGTGTCGACCATCTTCATTCATTATTGCATAAATATATCCTGGAAACACTCAGAGGATCTTCAGACTGCTGGAGTGAAACGTGCTCTGAAAAAACAAGAACATGAATATCTGAAAACCACATACACACAGTAATGCACAACATATATGGTAATTAAACTGATTTATTACGTGTACCTGAACTCAGTCGTCGTCATCATCATCATCTGGGACGAAGATCTCATGCTCCTCCAGAAGAGCAGCGAAATTTTTACTGATCAGATTACCGACATAAAGGAACGGAACCACAACTATAACCATGCGGGTCAGACCGAACGGGACCTGCAGGAATACGATAGAAGTAGATCAAATTAAATAATATTATTCTTTATTATTATCCATAATTATAATATATGTGTGCTGATCGAAAACTGTACAATTGGCGTTTAAAAAAAATATGCAAATGAGTTTTGTATAAAATTATCATTAATCATTAAACTGACTTATCTTTAAATAATTGATTTTTAAAAACAACCGTACACGAAGTACGTCCTTATTTTAGCAAATATGTGCCGGTCCAAGCATTTCATTGGTTATTGGTCATGTCAGTCAAGCCGTTCTTATTTTTCATTGGCTAGGACGAAACCCAACCGTGCGTCCCTTCGGGAGTCTCCAACAGCAATGTTTAGACTCGTATAAACGCACCTTAATTGGTTTAGGAAGGACAGCCCCCGATGTGGTTGACACGGCGGTTCGGCTGAAAGACGGCCCTGTCGCGTTTACTGATTTTGGGCCAGTGTTGCGACTCAGCGTTGCTCCATTTCTAATGAAAAAAGCCCGAAAGAGACGAGCTGCCAACGACGCCATGTTTCCTGCTTGTGCGTTTTAGAGACACGCCCAGTAGACACGCCTCTTTTCGGTTTGTAATTAGGGGCGGAGTAAATGTGAGCTACTCATCCCGCGCGGTTACTGAACTCAGCAAAAATTATTTATACTTCTGTTACAGTAATTTTTAATTAAATAGCTGTATTTAATTATTATTACATGATATTAATTAATCATTGGTATTGTATGTTTTGCATTAGTAATGTCAATAAAGCTTAACAATGGCTTGGGACTCCACATGTATAGAAAGGGAGGGATTTCACACAAACATTCATGTATCAACTATTTCAACAGAGACACACCTTCAGATCACAGGTCTAAGGTCCTCCGCCCCATGGTATACAGGTATGAAAGTCTCGACAATAACAATATGACGGTGACACAAATGTAGCATGTAGAATGGCAACTTAAAAAAAAAAAAAATAATTTAAAGTTTACATTAATTTATTAATTTAATTAAGCGTTTAAAAACGTGATAATGTAATAGAATATAAAATATATTATAATTTTATAATTTATTATATTTTACTGCAGTGCGTAGTTTGAGACGACGTTGACATTATGTATGAGATTAGCAGACTAATCAGAAACCTCATAAAATATGAATTCATTTTCCAACAATTACTTTTAAACACTTAATATGCGTTATTGTAAACAAAAATTAGAGTTGTTGATTGGTGAATAATATGCAGAACCTAGCAGAACACCCGCCCTCGTTTCTTTGATTGACGACGTTTGTGACCAATCAAAGCCCTCATCTGAGAACGCAGAGCCAATCAGCGAGCTGGCCGGGCTGGACAGAGGGCAAATCCAGAGCTGGCAAAAATCAAAAATGGCGCCCAGCTCGAAATCAGAGAAAGACGACAACAAACAAAAACAACAGAAAAAACACAAAGATCACATCGTCAAACTCCTTACGCGTGGGCGGGTAGGCAGAAAGGGGGATTTCGGCCAAAAGTGGCATTTATGACGTTAATTTTTTTTTCCTCTAAGCGTAACGTAGATAATAATGTGTGTGTTATTAGCATTTTTAGCTGTAGCCTCATTTAACGTCAGTATGTGTCTCCCAGTGTTTATTATTTATATATGTGAACCTTTTAATGGACGCAACAATGGAAAATTTTTTATTTGCAGTACGGTTCTTGGGGGCAACAATAAATGTTCAACAAACAATGTTCATGATTATGAATCTGTCATGATTGAAATGCCCATCAATGGTAAAAAGTAGATTCTGCATTATTCTCCACTGACATCTATCATTCACATCGAAATAACAGTTTCCATCCTAAACGCCATCGCATTACTGTAAATAGGTCAATATTTAACATGAATGAATGGTAGAAATGCCTCAGCCAGGTAGTGTTCAGTGCAAACATGATCATCATAACTATCATGTTTTTAATATTTAACCAAAGCAACCTTGATTAAGCAGCTTTCTCTACAAAGTCAGTCTAACAACCAATTTAACTGTACTTATGGCTAATATTTCCAGGTGCATTACTCTGTAACTGTATTAATATATCTCTTTATATCTGTCAGTTGAATGGGCATCTCTCTCAGCGGCTCATCCGGAAACTCCCTCCACGCATCTGCATCCCGCTGAAGACCATCGTCAGTGAGGAGTTCCTCAGAGCAGGGTGAGGAGAAGATGCAGTCGGTCCCGTCCGTTATCTCGGAGTGATATGAATGCTGTATCTGATTGGTCGGTCTCTCTCCTGTCACAGGCACATCTTCCTGGGCTTCACCAAATGTGGCCGGTATGTGTTGTCCTACACCAGTGACTGCGGCGAGGATGACGACTTCTCCTTCTACACGTATCACCTGTACTGGTGGGAGTTCAACCTGCACAGCCGCCTCAAACAGGTATATATGTTCCTATTTGAATAGTAGAACTTTTACTCAGTTTGTGTGGTTGGGTGCTCATCCTCTAAATCAGTTTTGACTTGTGGAGTTCCTCAAGGTTCTGTCCTTGCTCCCATTTTATTTTCTTTATATATGCTCCCGTTGGGTAAAATTTTTAATAAGCACAATTGTTATGCTGACGACACTCAAATTTATGTGCCTTTTAAGCCAAATGATATCCAGGGTCTGAGTGCTTTAACTGCTTGTCTGTCTGATATTAAAGCTTGGATGTCTCTTTAATTTTTTGAACCTCAATGAGAGTAAGACTGTAGCAATTATGCTCGGACCTCTAGTTTGGGCCCTAAACTATGGAACAGCCTTCCTATGTGTAGAACAATTGCAACACAATCCCTTTTTAAAACAAGGCTAAAAGCCTATCTTTTAGAGAAGGCTTATAGTGTATGAGCCAACAGGGGCTTATTTAAAAATGATTAGGCTATTGTTTGTCTTGTCATATCATTTTATGTACTTTGATGTCTTTCAAACAATACTGTTCAGCACAATGGTCAACCATTGCTGTTTAATTGTGCTTTGTAAAAAAAAAATGAACTGAACTGATATAAAATCTGCTGTATATAACAGACTAAACAGACGTCTATAGATTACCCCATGATGTAACATGAACTTTACCTGTGTCTCTCTGCAGGTGCATCATGTGCGTTTGTTTGCGGGTGAGGACATCTACAGCGATCTCTATCTGACCGTTTGCGAGTGGCACAATGATCATTCTAAGCTGGTCGTCTTTGGCTTTAAGTAAGAGCCTTGCTCCTCTGTGCTGTGTGTTATGAGCCAGTGGTTGGGTTATTACGTTATCTAAACGTGCACTCTGTGATCTGTCAGCACGCGCAGCTCCAGTTCAGCCCTGATGAACATGATGATGAGTGATGAGAACAACAGGGACATCTATATCACCATCACCTCGATGCCTCCCGCACAACCGTGCAAACAGTGCTGCCCCGCGTCCTCCATGTCCACAATACGCACAGGTGCATTGGTGTTCTATTAGCATAGACGAATTGCTCCTTTCCAGTTCCTAGCAAGTAAACACTTTTCTCTGTTCACGTGTGTGCAGGTGGCGAGTGTCTGCAGCACGGTTATGTTCTGAATGCTCGCTATCAGGTGGTTTATCCATTCCCGACGTTCCAGCCGGCGCTGCAGCTGAAGAAGGACCAGGTGATTCTGCTCAACACCAGCTACTCTCTGGTGGCCTGTGCCATCTCCCTGTGCTCAGGTACACAGCCAGTGTTTGTTCACGTCACGTCAGTGTGTGTTGATGGCCACATGAATGTGTGTGTTTGCTTTCTCTCAATGCAACTTGTTTTAGGAAATGGATTGTTTGGACAGTTCTTTGAAATTTAATGAATAAAAGAATGTCGTTACTCAATAGTTATGTTCTTCAAACTGACCAATTAATTCAAACCACTGGATCATATGGAGTCATTTGAAATAAATAAATAAATAAATAAATAAATACAAAAAGTAAATAAAAGGTAAATACATATTAAAAAGTAAAAAAGCTTTTGTCTTTTTTGTAATATGTGAATTCTTAAATTGAAGTAATTCTGTTTGACACTGTTTTCAATTCATTCATGTACATTATCATTCAAAAATATTTTTTTTCTATACTTTAATACTTTCATAATTCATACTTGTATTCAGCAAGGACTGAGTAAATTGATCAAAACTGACAGTTAAGCCATTTATAATGTTACGAAAGATTTCTATTTCTAATGAATGCTGTTCAACTTTCTATTCATCAAAGAAAATGAATCACAGTTTCCACAAATATATGAAGCAGCTCAACTGTTTTCAACATTGATAATAATCAGAAATGTTGATCTTCAGCACAAATCAGCATATTAGAATGATTTCTGAAGAATCACGTGACACTAAAGACTGGAGTAATGATGCTGAAAATTCAGCTTTACGTCACAGGAATAAATTACATTTTAAAATATATTTAAATAGAAAGCAGTTCTTTTAAATTGCAATAATATTTCACAATATTACTGTTTTTACTGTATCTTTAAGCAAATGAATGCAAATGACTTGTTTCAAAAACATTAAAAATAATTAATTTATAGTAAATATGGTGTATTGTTTATTTATTTTAGTGTTCAATTATTAGTGTGATTTAATGATCTCTATTTCATTTGATGTGTGAATTCCTCTCGGTGTAGGAGACGGGCAGCAGGAGGGTCAAAACAATCAAATTCTCTACCGTAAGAGAGATGCTTCCTCCTCTTCTCCTCCTGTTGGACCTACATCGCCTTCCTCATCCTCATCAACCTCGTCTCAGGGGTCACCTGACCTCAGACAGTCAAAGCCTCATTTCACCCCGCTCTCCTCCGGCCAATCACAGGCGGCCGTGCGGGCCAGAGAGTTCGCCGCTGACATTTTCCGCCGAGCTCAGGCTGGAGTGAGGGAACACGACAGAAAAACCAAAGAGAAAGAAGAGACGGACACCCAGCGATTCCACAGCGAGGAGGAGCGACCGAGAGAGAGACAGGAACGAGACGCAGAGGTCCCGGGACCCTCGTCTTCCTCCTCAGGACAGAACCAAAGTTCAGTGCCGCCCACAGAGGCAGAGGGCAGTGCTGTGTGTAACACAGTCATGTCTCCTGGATCCACCTCCTCCGTCTCCTCTCTGTCTCCACATGCTCATGAGCCTTCATCCTCCTCTTCCTCCTCGGAGCCTGCTTACATCAACTACACCACTCTCAGATACAGACTACCGCAGGCCAGAGCGTCAGAGCAGCCGAGCGGTACGACATTTCTCATCTGTTCTTGACATTACAGACACACACACACACCCACCCAAAACTTGGAGTCAGATTTAGATTCAGAAACCGATCTGATATATTAGGTTCAGTGATGAATAAGAATGATTCAAACCAGTAGCTTGTCTTTTTGAACTGTTAATTACAAGAACCGGAGTCATTTGTTTATGAATCGGACTCTGCCGGACACACTGTGTTTTGTGATTCACTAAAAAGAACCAGCTCATAAAAGTCATTTGTTCATGAATCAGACTTTACTGGTCACATCATAAGTTTATGATTCACTAAAAAGAACTGATTAATAAGAGTAATTTGTTCATGAATCAGACTACGTCGTCATGCTGTGCATTTTTCATTCACTAATAAGAACTGATTCATGAGAGCCATTTTTACATGAATCGGACCACGCCAGTCATGCTGTATGTTTTTGATTCACTAAAAAGGTTCAACTCATAAAAGTCGTTTGTTCATGCATCAGACTATACTGGTCATATCATACGTTTATGATTCACTGAAAAGAACTGATTCACAAGAGTCATTTGTTCATAAATCAGACTGTGCCAGTCGTGTGATATGTTTTTGATTCACTAAAAAGATTCAACTCGACTATTCTGGTTACATCGTACGTTTATGATTCACTAAAAAGAGCTGATTCATAAGAGTAATTTTTACATGAATTGGACTACGCCAGTCGTGCTATATATTTTTGATTCACTAAAAAGATTCAACTCATAAAATTAATTTGTTCATGCATCAGACTATACTGGTCATATCGTACATTTATGATTCACTGAAAAGAACTGATTCACAAGAGTCATTTGTTCATGAATCAGACTGTGCCACTTGTGTGATATGTTTTTGATTCACTAAAAAGATTCAACTCGACTATACTGGTTACATCGTACGTTTATGATTCACTAAAAAGAGCTGATTCATAACAGTCATTTTTACATGAATCGGACTACGCCAGTCGTCAGACTATACTGGTCACATCGTATGCTTATGATTCACTAAAAAGAGCTGATTCATGAGAGCCATTTTTACATGAATCGTACTACGCCAGTCGTGCTGTATGTTTTTGATTCACTAAAAAGATTCAACTCATAAAAGTCATTTGTTGATTAATCAGACTATACTGGTCACATCGTATGCTTATGATTCACTAAAAAGAGCTGATTCATGAGAGCCATTTTTACATGAATCGTACTACGCCAGTCGTGCTGTATGTTTTTGATTCACTAAAAAGATTCAACTCATAAAAGTCATTTGTTGATGAATCAGAGTATACTGGTCACATCGTACGCTTATGATTCACTAAAAAGAGCTGATTCACGAGAGTCATTTTTACATGAATCGGACTACGCCAGTCATGCTGTATGTTTTTGATTCACTGAAAAGGACTGATTCGTAAGAGCTGTTTGTTGATGAATGAGACTACGCTGATCACATTGTATGTTTTATAATTACTAAAAAGAACTGGTTCGTAAGAGCCATTTGGCTGTGATCACACTACACCAGTCACACTGCATTTTCTTTTTGACTTACTAAAAAGAACCAACTCCTAAAGAATCATTTGTTTTCTGATCAGACTATACCAGTTATGCTATGCTTTTCACTCACTGACTCATAAATCAGACTACACCAGTTGCACCATATGTTTTTGATTCACTAAACAGAACTGACTCATAAGAGTCTTTTGACTGTAAATCAGACTACACTTGTCTGTCTCTTGTCTGTAGGAGATGAGGATGATAAAGTCCTGCTTCCTTTCACGGTGACGGATCTGAAGGGACGAAACTTGCAGCCGGTGACGGAACAGTTCAGCGGTCAGGTGTGTGTTGATCCCACACACGTCCGATGCTGCAGGGCTGTGTTTGATCTCTTGTGTGTTTGCGTCTCTCTCAGTGTGTGTGTGTCGAGCAGCTGACGCTGGACTTCGAGTATCTCATCAACGAGGTCATCCGGAATGATGCCAACTGGGGCTCCCAGTTCTGCTCCTTCAGCGACTATGACGTCGTCATCCTCGAGGTGATCCTTCTTCAGGAGGAGCTGCTGTGTTACACGTTTCATTTTTGTTAGGATTTGTTTACAAAATGCATTAGTGCTGCCCTTTTTTTTCTCTGTTGCGTTGGTTCTGGAAGTATTTTTGCCGTTCATCTTTCCCATAGGGATTTTGAAAAAGTCTTTGTTAAAGTGTTATAAGCTACGAGGAGAATCACAGCCTTACAGTATTTGATTCGAAGTAGAAAAGTAAAGATGAATGGAATGTTTACTCCGCTGTTGCGCTCTATTGGTGCAGTGGTCTAATTTGCATGTGTTCTGCTGTTTCTATGGCAACAGGTTTGCCCGGAGACCAATATAGTGGTGATAAACATCGGGCTGCTGCTGCTGGCGTTCTCTAACTGTGAGGATGAGCACTGCAGGTACACACACACACACACACACACACACACACATATGATGAAATGTTCATTAATACTTTGTTTTCTGTCTGTGTGTGTGTGTGTGTGTGTGTGTGTAGACCGAAGTCGTATCACTCCAGTCTGCAGGTCAGTTGGGATTTGAACACTGGAGCGTGCCATACAGTCGGTGTCGGTGACCTCACTGAGGTCAAAGGTCAGACCAGGTAATGACCTTCGGATGCGTGGCCCGTGCTGTCTGTCTGTCAGATGTTCTCATGTGTTTGTTTCTGCCGCAGTGGAAGCGTGTGGAGCTCCTACAGGAAGTCGTGTGTGAACACTGTCATGCGGTGGCTCGTTCCCGAGAGCAGCTCGCGCTACATCAACCGCATGACCAATGAGGCTCTGCATAAAGGTTTGATTTAGACACACATGAGCAATACACCTGCACTACTGTTCAAAAGATGTTTTTAATAAAAAAAAAAATTCTGCTCGTTGCAGGTTCTTCTCTTCAGGTGTTGGCTGATAATGACAGAGGCACGTGGATCGTCCTGTGAGAGAGACGACACACACACACACTCCTCAATGCTGCTCTGCTTGAGTGTTTTTGTCGTGTTTGCTGCGTGTATCCGTGTGATTGACATAAAGACACGTTTGGGCCGAGCAGATCCACGGTGCACAGCGCGGGACACTCTGGGAACATTTTATGAAACACGTCAGCGATCATCATCCCACTGCAAAGCAGAACTGAACGTCTGTCTCTGTTAAACTTGCACACTTATACACGCTTGTTTTGATGTTTGTGGAATGGACTGAAGTAGTTCTTTTTCTGTTTGAAAAGCCTTGTAATTGGAAAGTGCAGCAGGATGTTTTTGTGGACAGAAATGAGACGTTGCTTTGGGGCTCATCTGTATTTGTTTGCTTGATTTGTTTTAGGATGCAGTTGTTTACATCGTTTAGATTGAGTCATCAGCCAGTCAGAAGCTGTCGACCCCTCCTGCCCTTTTTTAACACTAGTTGTGGCCTCACAGCTGGACTGGATGAGAATATTGTTTTTATGCAATGCCGTTTTACTTTATTTTTGATAAAAATTAAATATTCCTTCAGTACTTTACTGGTTTTATGACTTTTCATTGCATCAAAGTGAGCGGTGTTATTTTAATATGATTTATATGCAATAATAATGTTTTATCATATTTTTAATTAGCTTTATTTTTCAGCTTTCATTTGAATTTTGTTGTATTTTACATTAATTTGGAAATATTTTTATTTAGTTAAAAAAAAATTATATTTCAGTTTTAGTTTTAATAATTTTATTTCAGTTCATTGTCAAGGCAACATTTCTTATATTCAGATTAATTTGTGAATGTTAAGTTTTTCCATCTAAAATGTATATTTTGTTTCAGCTTTATTTCAGTTAACGAAAACTATTTTTAATAGGTTTTAGTAAACAATAACACTGAAAATAAGTGAACTGCATGATTGTAACAAACACAAAACATAATTTTCTTAAAAGATTTTTTTAAAGGGACACTGAACTTTGAGGCACAATAATACAGATTTTAAAATGGATCTCTGCTACAGGTACACTTCAAATAAGGCCATTATGGTTTCAACAGTACAAGATCATAAAACTATATCATACGTTAGCATAATCATACACAGGAATAATTTCACACAACTAAAATCATACCATTTGCAGCAACTCTTATAGTACAATTAAAAAAACACATATATATATATATATATATATATTCAAAAACAATATAAACCTGTACTAAACTCTTACATTTGTATTCATAATCATCACTAGCATATCTTCTTCTTTCTTTTTTTAATTAAAACTGCTGCAGAATTGTTCCACACATTAGATTTGGTTCTATAACCACTGGAGAGTTGCACACTAGCTGCTGATTGGCTGTCAAAACCGCCATAATTAGATACGGAATATTCATGAACTGCACCCAAGCGTCCAATCACAAAACATCTCTGTACTCTTCACTAATAAATGTGTTTGTTAGAAAAGAATCATTTGTGCTTGGCTACATTTGTGTGGATGTAGAACGAATGATTCGTGTGAAATGAGGAAAAATGACAGATGAATCAAGATGCTTTCATTTAATATTAAACATTGAATCTCATTCATGTCAACCAAACTTGATAACTGAAAATGGTTTTACAATTTCCACTAAATTGATTCTGCTTGTGTTTTACAAATGAGGCCTGATGAGATTTCAGATAAAAAAAAAAAAAAAAGCATTCTCATGATTGTTTTTGACATTTATTTATACGTTTATGGATCTCTAGATTGAATAATCCTTCGAAGGCACGTTTGATCCGTTAGCATCAGACTCGAATCATAAAACATCAAAGATAAACAGCTGATTAAAGCACAACAATTGTATATATAATTTTCATTATTATTTAAAGAAAGAAAGAACAAGTCAAAAGCATGAAAGGACATGGTGTTACTGCTGTTGCTGTAGTTTTTAGCTACACCTTAAATGACCACACTCATGAATATTAATGAGGAACAGGACTAGGTGACGTATGATTGGCTTTGGCAAAGAATGATTTCTATGGCAGCATGGAGCAGGTGGAGGTTCATCAAAACAGGACTTTTAAAGCGACAGTTTGCCCCAAAATGAAATGTCCATCTTTATTTATTCACCCTCTCGTCATTATATAACTTTCTTTTTTTTTGGAGATAGATGACTTTGGAATGACTTGAAGGCGAATGCTTTTAATTTTGGGTGAACTGTAACTTTAAGAGTCGAGACACGACACACATGGCAGCTTTGATTTGCAAAGGGAAGGCAATGAAAATGTGTGTGTGTGTTTGTGCACTTACTTAAGGCATATGAATGTTACCGTTTTCTAGAAAAGCTTCGTTAGATCATACAGCAGCTCTGAGGGCTGATTCACCTCAGGAAACTCAAACGATCGCTCAGTTTCTCTGTGTTTCCAGGAAATTAACTGAAACCGAACTTCCCCTAATAATTAACAAAACTGAAGATTGTATTTCGATCCCAAACTGGCTCCCAGAGAAATGAGCTCAGCATATAGAGTCCTTGTTTGCACAGACTGACAGTGTCAGTGTGAATGAACGTCAGTCCGAGAGGCTGAAGTTAGTTCGGTGTGTTGCTGTTGTAGAGCTCCGTTCGGGCGAGTTTGGAGGGCGGCTCCAGCAACTCCTCCCCCACAACCACAGGAACGGCCATGTCCTGATCCTCATCGGTCTCATCGTCCTCCTCCTCATCCTCCTCATCTACACACATTCACACACCAACGCGATCAGTGAGATTTCCTGATGCTACAGTGTTTGGGTGGTTGCTAGAGTTTTCTATAAAAACTTAAGAAAGTCTCAGGCATTTTCATATTCTGATTTATCAGACAGGTGTCTCTGTGTGCGTTTCTGTACGTACCTTTATCAGGATCCATTGACCTTTGACTTCTGTTGAGACAGGCGAACTGAAACAACAAACACAAAGTTAAATCGCTGCATGACTGTCTGTTTGACAGTATGCATGCATGTGTGTGTTTGTATGTCTACCTCTCCCATGACAGAGATGGGCGTCTCTCCTTTGGCCTGTGCGACTCTGTGCTCGATCAGGTAATACATGTACTCGTCATACAGCAGTCTGATCAGATGAAACGAGCCGAAACTGGCGGCACTGCGCAGGGTCAGATCTCTGATCACCACAGAACTACAAAACACACACAAACACTGTGAGATTATGGCGATATAACAACTAAAGACACTAAAACCCCTAACATGGCATCAGCTTTTTTATGGGCTTTTATTAGGATAGGACAGTAGAGAGACGACAGGAAAGCATTGAGTGGAGAGGGGGGTGGAATCGGCAAAGGACCTCGAGATGGGAATCGAACTCGGGTCGCCTTGAACGCAGCTGCGCTGTATATTGACGCACTAACCACGAGGCTATCGGTGTCTCTGGACCGGAGCAGACTGTGTGCTGTGGCGGTTTGCATGGCAACGCGAAACCAGACTTCATTCGCCCAAGTGGAAAGCATGATTACACCGTCTGAATTGTTCCCTATACCCTATATAGTGCACTACTGTATGTGCCATTCATTTCACCATACAGAAAATAATTCTGTGAACATGTGACCGATTTCAGCTGCAGCTTAAGCATCTATTTATAATGTAGGGGGCGGGATGCTTCAGATTCAAGAGAGCATTTAATTGGACAGAAAGTTTGATGAGAAGCTGAAGTCATCAAAATCGTTAATCCATATCGGTGGAAGTGAGAGACTATAAATATTGAATGCGAATTTTATCGTTTTGGAGCACACTAGCTTTTAGATAACCGTAAGGCTAAAATATTCAATGATTATAAATATAATATAAATGATTTCATGGGGGCTTTAATATGTGTACAGGTACAGTGGGGAATAAGCAGGAATCTCACCTGTAGAAGCTCCATTTGAGCAGGAAGAGTTTGGCCACTTTGGGGAAGGCCGGGCTGCCGGTGTATGGCTTCAGGACCTGCGAGACGACCCCATCCAGCCATGCAGCCCACTGCTCCAGAGAGTTCTGCTGCTGCAGGGTGAGTTTAAAGTCCTGCTCCAACCGCTGGATCACACCGTCTTCACAGCCACACACCCACGAGGCCTGCTCCTAAACTCACACACATATACAGTTGTAAATTAAGAACTGAAGGGAGATCTGGGGATGACAGGACATGAACAGAGCGAGCCGTGTTACCTGCACATTGGTGAAGTCGACGCGGTTGAGGTCGCTGAGCATCTGTGCGATCTGAGCCGTGTTCTGCAGGACGGCGCGGGCCGCCTGAGCCAGATGATTGAGAGATGTGTAGCGCCGCAGAGTCTGAGCGAACGCTCCCGCACACACAATCTACACAATACACACTGTGTTAGCATAAACACACCGAAAACAGAGAGAAATCAGAGGAGATCTGTGTGTGTTTCAGACCTTGATGCGGACCATCTCCTCCGGGATGTTAATCATGGCGTTGCTCAGCCAGTTCTCCAGACTCTTAGCAAAGTTACGGATGGCTTGAGTTAAGGCACCTACAGGAAGAGAGAGACAGAAAGAGTCAAAATAAAGACAGGAAGACTAAATTTCAAATTCAGCCAGTATGGATCTCAAGTATGGTATTTATTTACATCCATGGTCATTTGCTGCAACAAGAACTATAAGAAAATGTTGAGAATCTTAAGCTGTACTGAGTTCTGTTGAAGTGCATAGAGTTAAAGGGGTCATATGATGCTTTTTTAAAGATCATTATTTGTGTATTTGGTGTAACAGAATATGTTGACATGCTTTAATGTCCAAAACACAATCAGCTTGTAACACTCCAAAGAGAAAGGAAAACTTGAAATCGCATCATATGACCCCTTTAATATAGAGTTTACACTATCTTCGTATGGTTGCACAGAGTTAAGCAACTGTTACTTTTTTTTCTCAAATTGTGCATTTCACAGATTATGGAGTTTATAGGTTTATATCAAGTTGTATAGAGTGTGAAAAATGTTATATATTATATAACTTATATAAAGTTTTGGTAACTGTAGAGTTTTGTAGCTCTGTGAATATAATTTATATAGAATTTGTATAGAGTTTGTACAGAGTTGTGTAACTCACTGGGGATGTTGTTTACGTAGAGTAGTGCAAAACTGTGTAAGGTTTTATAGGATTATCTCTTATAGAGTTCTTTAACTCACTGTGGATAGACTTGATGTAGAGTTTGTGTAGAGTTGTAACCCACTGGGATGGTGTTTAAGTCTGTATAGAGTTTGTGCATGTTTTGTAACTAACTGAAATGGTGTTTGTGTAGAGCTGTGTAACTCCCTGGGGATGTTGTTTACATGGAGTCTGAATAAGTACAAGGTTTTATAGGTTTGTGTCTAATAGAATTGTGTAACTCTCTGTGGATGGAGTTGATATAGAGTTTGTATAGAGTTGTAACACACTGGAATGAAGTGCATATAGAGTTTGTGTTGTGTTATAACTCGCTGAGTTTATATGAAGTTGTTATGTAGTTATGTAGAATTCATTGGGGTTTATATAGCATTGTGTAGCACAGGAAGATGAACAGTTGAAATTAATGGAGTTTATATAGTTACTGTAGTGTTGTGAAACTTACTGTGCATTTTGTTTAAATGAAATTGTATCGAATTTTGTAACTTGTATAGAGTTTGTATAGTGTTGTGTATCTCCGGGAGGATGATGATTATATATAGTTTACATAGCAAATTTGGTAACTGTATGGGACAGAGTATATATGGAGTTTGTGTAGAGTTGTGTAACTCACTGAGGATATTGTTTATATAAAGTTTATCTGTAGAATTTTGTAATTAATTGGGTTTGTATAGCGTTGTTTAAAGGATGGTGAAGAGTTGCAACTTACTGGGATGGAGTTTATGTAGTTACCGTATAGAGTTTCTATAGAGTTTGTGTAGAGTTGTGTCACTCACTAGGATGTAGTTTCTATAGAGTTTATGTAAAGTTATGTAACTCACTGGAATGGAGTTTATATAGAGTTTGTGTAGAGTTGGGTAACTCACTAGGATAGAGTTTATTTAGTTACTGTATAGAGATATATGTAGAGTTGTGAGAACTCACTGGGGATTGGTCTCAGGACATCAGGGATGAGGATCTCCACTAGGCTTTGGTACAGTAAATTGTCGCATTCGCGAGCCCAGTTGAGGACGGGCTCATATTTACACAACAGAACCAGAACCAACTTGGGCAAACGCTTCTCTGATTCATCATGACTGTAGAGACAGAGACATCAGTGAGACACAACACAACATCACAACACTTGTGACTGTACTTTAAGCCAATGTATCTCACAGGTCGAGTGTATCTGTGTCGCTGCTTTGTCCTTCACTGAACCTCCAGAAACTCTTCCAAAGTGTCTCCACAAGAGGGAACTGCAGGTTTACCATCACGTCCAGAATCGCCTATAAACACACACA
>NW_015546115.1:774822-787254 GCF_001515605.1 Sinocyclocheilus anshuiensis | reverse complement strand
ACACACACACACACACACACACACACACACACACACACACACACACACACACACACACACACAAACATTAATTACCAAAACACTAAAATAACCACACATCTGACATCCAGCACACACACTCACCTCACAGTGCTCTCTGTAGATCAGCTGATATGTGTGTACGTGTTGACGATGGAGTCCATCTGGCAGAGGTTTACCCTCATCTTTGAGCTCAGGGAACTCTGGCAGACTGCGAGACGCATCTAAAACACACACATTCAAAAAGTTGATGTAGAGTAATATTATATGTCTAAAAGAGAGAGCTGCTCCTACATTTTGTGTTTGTCTTACCTAAAAACTGCTGATACTGGTGAACCTGGGCGCTGATGTCGGATAGCCCCGCCCCTTGTAGATGCCCCACCCCCAGGCCCATTCCATTGGTCAGTCCCTCCAGCTTATGCACAGGCTTTATCCTATATCAAGAGATGAGGGCTATGAGTCAAACTAACAACAGCAAGTGATCAACAATACACAAACTATAAATACACACACACACACACCTCTGTTTCTGTGAGTACGGCTGTTGTCTACATCCACGCACACACACACACACACACACACACACACACACACACACACACAGGTATTTTAATATTAGCCTGTTCTGTTATTTTAGTATCATTCATATACTATTATAGTTTTTGTTAATATTGTTGTTTTTTATTTTATATTTATATCTCAAATTAGCATGTATACAATTTATATACAACATGATCATTCACAGCTAATCAGAACACATTTCATGTTTAATGCTCAGTTATGTGGAGCAAATTCTTGACCAGAGATTTTACTGTGGGTGGAGCTACCCAGTACAATGAATATGTAAATAAAGAAAAATGGTTCATATTGCTTGTTGAAGCTTTATTGCATCACACCTGGTCCGGACAGTGTGACTGTACCTGGTGCCGAGACGTCTGGTCCTGAGGCCCATGAACACGGAGCGGATGAGTTTGCCAAAGGAGGCGGCGTTCACGGGTTCCAGCTTGGTCTGCTGGCAGTGCAGGAGATAATGACAGTAGAGGGTACAGCGAGGAAGACTCACACCTTCAGCTGTCTCGTAGTTATCCATCAGCCACTGCACCTGAACACAGACAGGAGACAGACGGCAGGTGTTAATTGACTTACTATCACACAATCAAAAACTCTTTTACCTGTTTTATGGGTGAATCCAGTGTTTTTTTTCTGTGTATTTTAGCATTGTCTATATACTATTATAGTATTTATTCATATTTTTTATTAGCTTTATTTTTATATTTTCAGTTTAAATTTTTATTTTAGTTTAAGTTTTAGTCATTTTGTTATGTGCTATTATTATTATTCTATTATTTTTATATTTAGCTATTCTATTATTTTTTTATATTATATTTATATTTTATTATTCTATTATTTTTTATATTATTTTGTTATGTGCTAAATTATTATTATTCATTATTATTAGTAATTTTAGTACTTAAACTTAATTTATTTCAGTTTTTCTATAAGTTTTTCTTCTAGTATTTCATTTCATTTTATTTCACTTTATTTTATTTCAATTACTAAAACTAATTTTAGTCAACAAAATAACAACACTGGGTGAATCTCTTTGGGTGAAACTCTGAATCATCATTCAAGAAAACAAATACACTCACAGTCGCGGGTGATGCGCGTGTGTTGTGTGAGAAATTTTGGTTCCCTCCACCGGCTCCACCAAACATGTACCCGCCCTGAATCATATAACCCCCTGCCCCTCCGCTGGTGACCACGCCCCCTGACCCGCCCACTCCTGACGAGGACCCGCCAGCTACCACGGTGATCCCCGAACTGCCCTCTGAGAACATGGAGACCACCCCTGTGCCCATCCCGGACGTCACAGACACAGGCTGAGTGCTGGCGGGGGACGTGACCTGTGAGCCGGTGGTGGGCGAGGTCTCATAGTAAGTGACAGAGGGCGTGGCCTGGGAGTAGAGGGAGGGGTCTGTGAACTGGTAACTCCTGGAACGACTAAAAAAGGGAAAGAAGGGTCTGTGAACTGGTAACTACTGGAACGACTGAAAAAGGAAGAGAGAAGGACAAATACAGAGAAAGGTAAATGTTTTCAGGAGTAAAGTGAAGCTAAATATACGCCACAAGGACTGTGTTGATGCTCACATTGCAGTATTGTTGTAGTTGGCGTCTCCCTCCACAAACTGGCTCGGGTAAACATGCTGTACAGGAACCTACACACAAACAAACAGCAGTTTCACATCAGACTCTTAAAAGTCAGTTTAATCAGAGTCAGGTATGAGGGGAAACATCACAAAGCATGTCTATATAATGTCAAATCTAAATCTTTACATAAATATATTAAACTAAACTTTACATTTTAGTGCTGATAACAGTTTCACACAATATATAAACACAAACAATATACAGACACAATGTTTAATGTTCATTTGCACCTGTAAAAAACGAAATTTACCAGATTATTTCTCATTAGACATCTGAGACAACAGAATAAAAATATTATAATAATTAGACAATTACAATTAAATGACTATGTAAAATTAACAAATATATATATATATATAGAGAGATAGATAGATAGATAGATAGATATAGTGTTTTTTGTTGCAAATTATTTCTAGTAATCACGTTATAATACAAACACAATAATCTACTCAAAAAGTATTTGACCACTCAAAACACACTTAAAAAAATATACAGTATAAAAGTTATTGCTTGCTACATTGCAAAAACATTGCGAAATATCAAACCAAGTGACATTGCTTGAAAATAAATATAATGCAAGCACACTTTCATCAAACCAAGCTTTTGAGGTTTGAACTTATATATATTACATAACTGAAGAAGAACCCATTACAGTAGATGAGACCTCCCATATATGTGGCAGGCATGTTATAATGTCATTCTGCTTAAAGCAGTTATGAAGTGTGTGTGTGTGTGTTTGTGCCTCAGGTGTGATGTGTAGATTACTGACCCCCAGTTGTCCACTTTGACTCTTGGTTGTGGCCTGAACCACGGACCTCTGCTGGACACAAATCACCACAGTTTTGGAATTAATTTGATCTTTATGGTTTTGATATCCCATATGAACATATGTGTGTGCATTACCTGTGCTGTCTGCACCTGTTGCACTACCTGTGTGGGAACGCCAGTCTGTCCCGCGGGAGGAGAATTCGATTCAGAGTCATTGGAGTGAAGTGAGCCCTCTACACAGAGACAGACAGACCAAAAACAAGGCATATAAAAATCAAACTACTCAGATTCTCAGAAAGAAACTAATTTGCATACAACTGTATAAAAAATATACTGTAACCGTAAGAACTCAATTACATGAGCTACAACAACCTGTTTTAGTTTAGAGCAACATTTTGGGTTAAAAAAAATGATTAAAAACAAGAATGCAGCAGAAGTATAGAATATGGCCACTTCACACTACTGAATCTCACACTGCAGATCTTATGTGTGTGCGTGTGTACAAGAGAGACACACACAATGAGAGGAAAACACACTGAAGAGAAAAATAAAGAGACAGAAAACAGAAATGAGAAGGAAACACGACAAAATCGCTCTCAGAAAAGAGGAAATAATGACTGAAGACTCGTTTTGCTCAGTACAAAACCTACAGGAGGAAATAATACCAAAACAATAACACACAACCATCGAAATCAGTTAACATGCGCTCACACTTACGGTACAGCACATCCAGACTGTACAGACAGCTACTGTAGAACATGATCTGAACACAGACACACATGCAGCCATTTCTCTTTATATCAGGCTCATACGGGCCGGCCTTGAACAATCTCTCAAAATCTCTCGTTCAGGTAAACACAGGTATCAGATTGAGAGAGGAGAAATCAAGCTTTACTTTACCTGTGCTTTTTACTTTGGTTTCCATTCTGTATTTTCCTACATCCTCCAGTTTATCTCTCTACTCAAGTAAATGATTCTGTGATATCACAATCCTTGTGATCAACTTTAAACGAAAGCCTTTCTACAGGTGTTTTGCTGCTGTCTTTTTTCATACAGCAGATTAATGTTCATCATCTGCTATATACTTTTATGAAATGATTGTCTTACATAAAAAGAGTTAATTTTAGTCTAATTTCATATAGAGACTTTTTAATCGCTCAGCATTAATTTCATATTCACATACATGGAATTTATGTTGTTATGTTGAGATTTTAATAATATATATGTAATTTAAATAAATATATTTTTTATTTTGATGTTTATATAGCAAAAAATAAAAATAGAGTTTTACAATAGATTTTTAAAATAAAAATCTAATTTTTATTTTCTATTAGTGTTGATCATGAATTTTAAATATACAAGTAATTTATGCTGACAATTTTTAATGCATATAATATAAATAAATTCACTCAATATACATACCTTTCAAAATTTGGGGTCAGTAAGATTTTTTAATGTTTTTGAAAGAAGTCTCTTTTTTTTTTTGGCTCAAAAATACAGTAAAAACACCAATTACTATATATGTTGAAAACATTATCAATGTTAACTTGGAAACCATTATAATTGAAAGTTCAAAACAAAAGCATTTATTTAAAATGTTGTACAAATATGCTGTCAATTTAGATTATTTTAATGCGTCCTTTCTGAATAAAAGTATTAATTTATTAAAAAAAAATAAACTTTTCAATGCTAGTGTCATTTTTTCTTTTGATATTAATTCTGATATTTTTCTTTTGATATTGACATAAATACACATTTTTTGGTCACTATATTCAGTCTGTCAGGTCTCAGTATTGGCAGTTAATAAAGCTGCTGCGCGCAGTAAGAAGTTCATCCACACACTGCGGACGCTGAGTAGGCAGTGCTGTCATATCGGCTGCCAATTAGAGAGTTACAATGTTCAGTCATCAGAAAAAACGTGTGAGTGTGTTAAACAAAAAGCAGAAGGGAACGTGTGTGTTTGTCGGGCTGCGATACGCACTGCTACTCTTGCGCGTTTATTTCGAGGTCCTTCTATTCAGGGAGAGGCCTAGAAAGTGTCAGGTGTCTGTTAGATCGCATTACACGCACTTTCATACACGCAATGCATATAAACCAGCGGTCTGCTCTGCAGCTTCAGTCCTAACTAGGAGAAAGTTAAGTCCACATGTATCTAGTAAAGTGCGAGTGCTCACCGGTGACGGTCACCACTATGTACTGGGAGGCGGAGCTTTGTATCTCTCCTGCCACATACTGCGCTGCTGTCACGACTCCTTGAGGGGGCGTGGCCAGAACAGCTTTCTTTTGAGTGACAGGGGGCGTGGCCTGCACTCTTATGATAGAGGCCGTCTGCGCAGGAGCGGATCCCAGCGAGCTCTGGATGTCGGAGAGGAACTGGGACGAGGTGGTGGTGGAAGTGGCTGTCTGCTGGGTCGACGAGGCCGTCGTGACGTTGGCCCCTTGTGATTGGGAGGGCGGAAGCTCCTCAGTGGGGTAGCCTGAAGTTGCCATGACGACAACAGCCCAAATCCCCCTGCAAACAGAAATGAAAAGCGCGGATTAAGCCCTGCAGGATGTTGAAAGCAAACAGATTTAGACTTCATTACTTGTTTTAATGATAGATGGTATTGCCCTGGAGATTATTCCTGCACAGTTACACTTTCCATGCACTGGTCGATTTTGAGATTTTGCTTTCATAACATGTCTTTGTTTCAGATTAGAGGAAAGAAAACATTCAAAATGCATATTTAATTGTTTATTTTATTATACTTCGTCTATTTGCGTCTGTAGATTTCCGTTACAATACAAATCTTTAAAGGGGTCATATGATGCTTTTTTAAAGATCATTATTTTTTGATAAAGAATATCTTTTTGGTTTTGAGACTTTAGTCTTTGCAACTTCAGGGGTCTTATCTATGCACAATCAGCTTGTAACACTCCAAAGAGAAAGGAAAACTTGAAATCGCATCATATGACCCCTTTAAAGGCTGTTTTCTCAAAATGACTTTTTTTCTCCACTTTAGTAGCAACTGGGTCTACATAAATCAAACTTTACAGTTTTATTCCTATCTATATTCTGAAGGTGTTTACTGAGGGGTTTGTTCATAAAACACTTTTTTCCCCTTTTAAAAATATATTAATTTCTGGCTGTTGGCAGGGTTTTCTGATTTAATAAGTGATACATACAGTAGGCTCTTTAACACTTATATGTCAACAAAATATTGAAACTGTTTTATCCAATGTTCTAATTTCTGGAAATGTAAGTAAATTATTAGATCATGCATGTGCATATTTGAACATAACATTTCATACAAACTTGTAGCACAAAACAATTGTCTTATTGTGATTGCCGTGATTAGTCAACTGGGGAATTGTACTCTATTCACCTGTAGTGTCTTGCCTTAATATTTTATTGTATAAAAAGCAATAGTGCCTTGTAATAAGGACTTACATTAAAACATTATTTTTACTAAGCAAATTCACTGGCATCTTTCTGCTGCCTTAACTTAACTAAATAATTATTTGAATACAGAATAAGAATATGCATTTAGAATCTTTTATTATTATCATCAATCACAACAAAAACAATTTAGCTGAAAAAATGTCAAGCATTTTGTCTCACTTATGCATAGAGTACATTCCAGTAGTTTACTGTGAGACTGCATGTAAAACTAAACACATTTTCTTTCCCTGTCAGATGCACATAAATCCTTGAGCTGGCTGAACTTGTTTAACAGAACTCTCATTTTCCTTAAATTAGAGGCAACAGGCGGCATTGCGTGCCCTGTCTTGTGATGACAGTATGTGCTCGTTCATATGAAGTTACTGTGAGAGAGAGAAAATTTCACAATGAACCTTCTGATCATCAGAATTAGTGTTAAATGGCTTAAAAAGAAAAGAAAACCAAGAGCACCTGAGGACACAATGCTGAATACTTTAAAATTAAAATTAAATGCAAATTTTCAACAATTTACCATCGTATATTTACAGCTCATTTTCAAATATGCTAATAAATTTACATCCAAAATGCCGCAGAGCGCTTTGCTGAACATTTATTGTCATAAAAAAATCCCGTGTGACTAATCATTATATTGTGTCATTTATTATTGTTTATCTCCATGGTAAATAATATATAGTCAATGTTATGATTTTAATGGCAAAATATTATCCTCATGCATGATTTTGCCTTAATATATCATCTATTTATGTCTATATTAAATATAACATTTCTTATATATGTATGTTTTGTGTTTTAAAATTAATGTTTTGTTTATTGCTGGCAGAGGACAAATTGTATATAGTTACACAACGCTAAATAAAATGCATAACTTACAATTTACCTGAACAAGCATCATATATTCATAGGTTCAAATATGCTGTCAAATTTACAAGCAAAATGTCAGTGTTATAACTTCATAGACTATAAATATAACAAAACATTATGTTGTGTAATGTATTATGTTTCTCTCTCTGGTCCATATGTAGACTATATAATCAATGCTATGATTTTTTTTAATGCCTTTAATATCTTCATGCATGATTTTGCCTCAATAATATACCATCTATATTAAGTTTCTATATAAAGAAACTTATTCTAAATAAATTCTATATAACCTGGCAGAGAATATATATAGTAGAAGAATTAAGTATTATATATTCATAACTTATTTTGAAATATGCTGACACATTTATGTGCAAAATGTCATAAAGCGTCTCGCTGAACATTATTTGAACATAAATCTGACTAAACATTATGTTGTGCGATATATTACTTTTCTCTCTATGGTCCATATAATGATTTTAATGGCAAAATATCATCTTCATGCATGATTTAGCCTCAATAATAATAAAGTATATATTTTAGGTTTACATTAAATATAACATTTCTTACATATGTGTGTTTTATTATGTATGTTTTGTTTATTGCTGGCAGAGAACAAAGTATGCACCTATGTAACTGCATAGACATATGTGACCTGGAGCACAAAACCAGTCATAAGTAGCACGGGTATATTTGTAGCAATAGCCAACAATACATGGTATGGGTCAAAATTATAGATTTTTCTTTTATGCCAAAAACAATTAGGATATTAAGTAAAGATCATGTTCCATGAAGATATGTTGTAAATTTCCTACCGTAAATATATTAAAACTTAATATTTGATTAGTAATATGCATTGCCAAGGACCTCATTTGGACAACTTTAAAGGCGATTTTCTCAATATTTAGATTTTTTTACACCCTCAGATTCCAGATTTTCAAATAGTTGTATCTCGGCCAAATATTGTCCTGTCCTAACAAACCATACATCAATGGAAAGCTTATTTATTCAGCTTTCAGATGATGTATAAATCTCAATTTCAACAAATTGACAGTTATGACTGGTTTTGTGCTCCAGGGTCACATATGTGTGTTTTGTTTATTGCTGGCAGAGAGCAAAGTATGTATATCTACATAACTGGATAGACGTATGTCAATCACGCCCTTTTAACTTCCCACGCCACGCCCCCTCCGCCCCGGAGCTGATCTGGCACGCATATGGCTGCTCGACGACTCCCTCAACAAAGTTTTTAACCCGAGAAAACACAATTCCCGGGGGTCTGATCCACCGAAAGCCTATATTCCATCGTCTTTCGCGTTAAACAAACTCCAGCAAACCGGACTAGCGAAGCAACGACCACAGTCGAGTGCAGTTTGACAGTCGAAAGTCGCTCTTTGACATTTGATCCTAAACTACTCGTCTGTTTCAGTCATCAAGTCGGCTAAACGCGCTTCTGACGTCACGCTCACCATAAACAAACATCAAGTAAAAGTCACACACGCTCACGTTACAACACCCGCCATTTTGTAGCAGATTTGACATCGTCATAACAACCGCCAGCGCGTGAGAGCGGCGCGGGGTCGAGTTCAAGCGCGTTAACTGAGGAAATCGTGTCTAGCACACTTCGGCACTTGTGAGAAAGAACAAGAGGAGGATACGTGAAATAAAGTTGTTGCTTTCACCTTTCGCTTCCCGCCGGATGATCTTAGTTTGGCGCGGAGTTTTATTTTCGTAATGGTTCAAATTGTTGTTGTTGATTCTCGTTGCTGGGTTCTTGTCGCCACGACTACCGTGACTATGGCGCCTCGTCCTCACCGGGGCAACTGTTGCTACCCACCCGTCTAAGCACCGCCCTCTTGCTCAGCGGCGGTTGGCTGCGCGTCGCCAAGGGGAACGGCCTTCTCTCTTTATTATTGGCTAAGGCGAGTGTCTATAACAAACTTACCTTGTCATTCGCTGACAGTCGCTGTTACACTATTACGCAAGAAGATCCCGCCCCCTTTACGCTCATCTATTGGACCGCATTTCTGTCAATCAAATCAAACGTCACGTTCGACTCCTCCGTTAGTCAAAGATCAACGTAAACGTTGAAAACGTACATGTAATTTATATGTATCAAAATAGTGTTTTATTTGTGCACAAATCGTATGTATAATCATTACTCTACAAAACGTCACCATATTAAATATACGTCTTGTACATCAAATGACAATGGTACTGTGACTAAATGTTTTCTCACATTTTTCCATAAAACAGGATAACTACCTTGAATAAAACATTATATAAATTATTCGTGTTTTAAGCATAAAATACTGCAAAAGTAGGCTATCATTTTATTTCTAATTCTAGCGACTCCATTAGCATATTAATCATAATACTATAATCACTGGGGTCAGACAGGCAACCAATTCGCCCATGTGCTGTAATCTGTGTGAATGCCGGTGTGTGAATCATATTGTACAGACTTTCTTATCTCGTGACTGTATGATTATGAAGAAACAGGCTTTTGCCGATACGCTTATAAGCCGGTTTCTGAGGTGCTGGGACTCTTAATAACCACACACACACACACACACACTCTCACACACACACACACACACACACACACACACACACACACATGTTGTGTTTCCATGTTTTATGGGGACATTCCATAGGTGTAATGGTTTTTATACTGTACAAACTGTATGTGCTATTGCCCTACACCAACCCTACCCCTAAACCTACCCCTCACAGGAAACTTTGTCTCACACGCACACACACACACACACACTCACACACACACACACACACACACACACACACACACATACATAACAATCACTCAGTTCTCACATCCATATCCTCTTATCTGTTTTGAAATGTCATCCAGGCACCTCGTGTTACGAGAGGTCAGCTAAACCAGCCTGCACTGTGTACGCTTAATATTCTTGACATCTTTATTGTGTATTGGTGATGTTTTATGGATTACGTGATTACATATTCATAAAGTGCCAGTAAAATATTCATAATTGATTGATTCTCCCTAATTCTTCTTTTTTCCTCCCTTAAAGTTTCCATTCCAAAAATCCTACTTTGCCATACATTTAGCTTTGGCTATAGTCACACTATAGAATGGCCATGTACGTGTAAATTTACATTTAGATATTTAGTCATTTAGCAGATGCTTTTATCCAAAGCGACTTACAAATGAGGACAATAAAAGCAATCGAAACCAACAAAAGAGCAGTGATAAGCAAGTGCTATGACAAGTCTCGGTTAGCCTAACGCAGTACACGTAGCAAGGTGGGTTTTTTTTATAATAATTAAAAAGAAAACAAATAGATCGAATAGAAAAAGAATGGGAAACGCTTGTAAATGTCATGTAAATAATTTTGCAACCCTACATTTGGGGGGAAAAAACAAATGATAGGGAAAAAGTAATATAAAAAGTAGTCAGAATACATTACCTAAAATGAATAACCTAGAGATTACATTGCTGACCACAATTTTTCTCATGTAATCTGTATTTCAGTAACAAACTACAATTTTGTAAGTAATCTATCCAGCACTGCCAGTGAATTACCTCAGATTGGATCTTGGTTTATGTGTTTCACATGACTCCACACAGGATCAGTTATTATATTATTATTATTCCCATGTAACACATTTGCATGAAAGTAAACAAGTCTTGGGTTTCTGTTAATTAGAAAAATGAATCTGTGGTCAAAGTGTACCATATATGTTTCAATAACTTTTAAAACTTGTATTTAATGTGTGAAATATTTGTTCTAGTATTACTAGAATCATAACTTTTATATTAATATTATTATTAATTTTTACATTCTTAAAATGTATTTATTAACAACATCAAAACAATTCACACGGATTAAGCATTGTGGCATTTAGGTAAAATATAATAAACTTGGTTTAGAAAAGCATTTACATTCGGATTAAATAAGATGTGGCACTATAGACTAATAATGTGAGTATTTACATGCATCTGATTAAAAGTGCAGCGTTTGTGTCAGCGTGAGTGTGCAACTTCATAATTCATTCCACATTTTGTGCGATTAGACCGAGTGTATGACAACAAAAAGGTCAGGAGTGATGAGATTAGGTCGCTTCATCCGACATCACCTCCTTAGAGGTGCACAAGGTCTCTGCCCTGCTATCACGGTCCATCTGACTGACGCAGCAGCACAGGCTCCATGAGCCACTATAAAAGACACAGCAGGGCAACAATAGGTTAGACCATCTTTCTGACCAACAAGGAGCAGTGAGAAACATTTCCAGCCCCTCTCGTCTGTGTGGTGGTCATGTGTAAAGCTGCAGTTCTCACACTCGGCCTGCTGGTGGCGCTGCTGGGCGGCGCTCGGGCCACAGACGGACACCCGGTCTACGGAGTGAAGCTGTGCGGCAGAGAGTTCATCCGCGCGGTCATCTTCACCTGCGGAGGCTCGCGATGGAGGAGGTCTCTGGACGTTTCAGGTATGAGACACACATGAAGTAAAAAAACAGGAGTTGTGTTTACTGTATATTCGTTTCTTCCAATACAACACACACACATTTAGAGGAACCCAATTTTCCTTCCACAGCTTTAATACAACATACATTTATATACAAAATGTATTTAATTGTACTTTTGCATATAGCTTTGAGTTATTTTGACACAATAATTACTAAATGACTATTAGGCTACAACAATAAAAACATACATTATTTATTTAATAATAATAATAATAATTATTATTATTGATAATACCCATACATTTAGAGGGCAAATTGAACCACATGCCGTTTAATTTTTTTATTTGTATTATTATTGATAATACACACAGAAGGCAAATTGAACTACATGTAATCCACAAACCCATTTTTAATAAAAAACTGAATAATAACTAAATGATCTATAGAGTACAACAATAAAAACATATATTATTTATTTAATAATAATAAAAATAATTGATATTAAGTAATTAAATTGTTATTCATTACATTGTTAATTTATTGTAATATTGTTGTATACACACATATACATGTATGTGTATATACACTGTTATTACAGTATTATTATTAATAATTAAATTATTAATTATGTTAAAGTGTTTATATATATATATATATATATATAATACAACAATTTTAATATAATTATT
>NW_015546115.1:773221-774535 GCF_001515605.1 Sinocyclocheilus anshuiensis | reverse complement strand
TGTGTGTGTGTGTGTGTGTTTGTGTGTGTATAAAAATAACTGACATGATGCTGCTGGTTGGCAGGGTGTTGCTATGCAGTTGCTAGGTTGTTTGGGGTGGTTGCTAGGTGGCTAGGTGGTTGTTTACTGGCCAAAAGAGTCTCACCTCAAGTTTCTGTGGTCTCTGTGGCTGATGTTTGTCATTCAATGTACATTTGTGGGGATTCTCACCCATCATCTACCAGGTGACAAATTACAAGTCTGATCACTTAACATAAAATAATAACAGCACCTATCTTCAACGAGACACATGATTTGAGGATCCATTCACTTCTAGTACACAACTCTGCATGACGAGTTATGTGCTGAAGTTTAAAGCTAAAGTTTAAGGGTTCGTTTGAATCACTCACAGTAACTATGACAGTAACAGTGAGGGGCATATCCAGTGATCTGCTCTCCGCTCATGACGACGAGGCCTCTGACAGCTGGGCCGCAAACCCCATCGTCCCTGGACTGTCATACAGACCCCGTCCTGACGCAGAGGCCCCTGCCTGGGCGGCAGAGGGCCAGGAGGGCCCCATGTTCAGCCGGCCCACCCGCTCGCTCATCTCAGAGGAAGTGCTGGAGGCCTTGCGCTCGTCAGACAGGAAGGGGCGGGACGTGGTGGTCGGGCTGTCTAACGCCTGCTGTAAATGGGGCTGCAGTAAGAGCGAAATCAGCTCGTTGTGTTAAAGGACTACGTGACCCCATTTCTGCCCTTCCTCGGCCCTACGCTCACTCCAACCTGAAGAATGAAGGTGGAGAGGTTGCTGAAGTTTGTTCCTATGAAATACTGAAATATATGTGTGTCAGAGATGTAGGAATAGCAGATTTTAGCCAAAGTGAAGAGCCTGTTTGTCAGTCCATTCAAAAACTGCTCATCTCCGTTCTTGTGATTCTCCTGTATGGTTACTAACAGCAAACTGGAATAAAGTTGCGACTGCGATAGAGTTTGGGGTCACGTGGTTATTAAAATCATTTTAATATAAAGTTTACAGACGCTTGAATTATAAACTGCAAATAAAAAAGAATGGAAAAGCCAACAGATGGCTTAGCTTAAAATATGTTAGCATACTACTTTGTGCAGTTTGTACTGTATTCAGCTCATTATGCAAATTAATCTGAATAAATTACACAGAAAATATATCACAGTTAATAAAACGTGCAAAATACAACACAACAAACCTCACTGGACGCTGTATGCCCGCAATGCTCTCAAAGATATACGTCTCTTTCTTCACTTAATATTTCATTTGAAATAATAAAACTGAATAAAAATTCTTCCATTTTTAATAT
>NW_015546115.1:764749-772972 GCF_001515605.1 Sinocyclocheilus anshuiensis | reverse complement strand
AAGATAACTGTTCATAAAAGTTAAATTCAAATTATATATATTTTGTGAACCCCCCTCTGGTTTGTTCACAAATCTCACCCTGCATGCAAATATGTATGAATATGGTAATAATCACAAATTATTGTGGTATATCAACATACCATATTATCAGTGTTGAGGAGTAAGTAGTTACATGTAACAGAATTACGTAATTTAATTACAAAATAAATGTAAATAATCAGTTAAAATTACTGTAATTAAATCACAGTTACTTCTGAAAATGTTAACGATTACAAAGGGGAGTTACATCTGAACATTTTTTTACACACACACACACACACACACTCACACACACACAGACACACACACACACACACACACACAGACACACAGACACACAGACACACAGACACACACACACACACACACACACAGACACACAGACACACAGACACACAGACACACACACACACACACACACACAGACACACAGACACACAGACACACAGACACACACACACACACACACACACAGACACACAGACACACAGACACACAGACACACACACACACACACACACACAGACACACAGACACACAGACACACAGACACACACACACACACACACACACAGACACACAGACACACAGACACACAGACACACACACACACACACACACACAGACACACAGACACACAGACACACAGACACACACACACACACACACACACAGACACACACACAGAGAGAGAGAGAGAGAGAGAGAGAGAAATAGAGATTTAATTGACTTTCTTCCTAAATTGCTGTAAAATACGAGACACAAATGTTTCAGGAGTTTAGGACACGTTTATTCGATAACTGTTTTATTTCTTATTTGATAGGTTTATGTAAATGCTTTCCAAGGCATTGTTAGATGCCAGCGTTTCCTGTCATCACTATGCAAAGATTTTATTTAAAAAAACAAACAAACCAACAAAAAAACAATATCATAGCTATTAAACTGTATCTAGTTAAGACATTAAATCTGTATTTAACCTCAGAACGATCTCAACGTAAAAAGAGGTGTTAAAGTCTGATTTTGTGGTGGCTGTGCTTTAAAATTAAATGATTATAATCTTAATTCAAGTGATGAAGGATTTTGAAAGTCTGTGTTGAGTGCTACTGTGAGGTTGACCCTGCCTGCTTTAAATGTTTGAAAATAATTAATAGTTTAGAAAAAAAATTAGAAATTTAAAGTTAGAAAAGTAATCAAATGTAAACAGTTACATTACTTTAATAAAGTAATTGAAAGTTGCACTACTTATTATTACATTTTAAATAGGGTAACATTACATTTCCAAAGTAACCTTCCCAACACTGCATAGTACCATGATACTTCGTAGAGAGCCGTTCTTTGTCTCCATCTACAGGTTACAGGAGGAATTACAGACCTCTAAAATTAAGTTATATCCCCCATAAACCTTCATTCACGAAATATAGAGCACAATTAATATGTGTTAGTCAATATATCTAGCTTTTTCTTTAAATAAAACCCTTATGGTCAGTATTAGAGGTTCATTTCGTTTTATGTTAATGAGACATGACATCAGCGTCACGGTACGGAAGCCGCTCAGATCCACACCGCGCGATTAACGCGTCCGCCTTGCATCAGGCGCCGCCGGTGAAAGAAGAACAACAACAAACACGCCGATTAAATCCCGCAGAAATCACGCAGAAACCCGCGGCGAGCCATCCGTTACCGCGAACCGACGGCTATCAGCGCTTGTACCGCGGCAGAGAGAGAGATACACCCAGACACAGAGAGAGAGAGAGAGAAACACTGACTGAAGGTGAGAGCGTTTGGCGGGTTAGCACAGCAGCTAACGGCTACATAAGCGTCTGTGTGTGTGTTTATTCCGCATCATTATACACACTCATCACGCATATATAACGGGTTTAATGCGTTTTATTTAATGTGTGATCGGTTAACACGTCTGATGTGAGCTGGGGGATTGGGTTAAACCGGGCTGCGTAAACACACACGGCCTACACACACTCTCATATATTCATATATATATATACATACACACATACATATACACACAGACACAGAGATTATACATATAAACACCACACATATACACACACTACACATGTTCACACCGTACACAAACACACACTTCTCAGTCATATGTTTGTATTGTATGTATATATGTAACCCTGGACAACAAAACCAGTCATAAGGGCCAGTTTTTCAAAACGGAGATTTATACAAAATCTGAAAGCTGAATAAATAAGCCTTCCATTGATGTATGGCTTGTTAGGATAATATTTTTAAGATTATAAAAGGACAATATTTTTCTGAGAGACGACTATTTAAAAAAAATCTGGAATCTGAGGGAGCAAAAAAATCTAAATATTGTGAAAATCGCCTTTAAATTTGTCCAAATTAAGTCCTTGGCAATGCATATTACTAATCAAAAAATTATGTTTTGATATATTTACGATAGGAAATTTACAAAATATCTTCTCGGAATATGATCTTTAATATCCTAGTGATTTTTGGCATAAAAGAAAAATCGATCATTTTGACCCATACAATGTATTTTTGGCTCTTACTACAAATATACCCGTGCTACTTATGACTGCTTTTGTGCTCCATGGTCACACATGTATGCACACGTATCCATATAACTAACTATATGTATGTATGTATATGTGTATATATACATATATAGCTTGATATATATGTAGATAAACTCGCTTTGATAGATATTTATACAAACATACACTTATGTACTAAAAAATAAGTACACACATACAAATCGGAACTTTGTAATCAAGTTTTAGGAATTTGAAAAAGTAAAACAAAGCAACTTTGTGACAAAATGAGAGATTTTTGAATATTCTGCGCTATTTCTGTGTGTCTACGCAAAACAGAGTGACATTTATAATGTACAGACGATTAAATGTTCTTCCATTAAAACATTTTAAATCATGCTGGTGAACAGGATTTCAGGTTTGGCTGCTGCTGACATCCTCAAATTAATCTTTACACTTAAATTGTTATGCAGAAGAAATAGTAGCACATGCAATGAAACAATTGATATTAAATGAAACCCTAGCATCTTCCTGAGTATTTGCAGAGCCACTGAAGAAATACTCGCACATTCACACACGGCCCACACGCAAGTCAGACGCTCACACATCACAGCCTCCTCGCACATTCACACTCTCGTCTGCCTCGATCCCACTAAAGCAGATCAGATGGTAAAGCTGATGTGTAACCCTGCCATCCAGGTGCTCGCGCTGGATTAGCCTGGCTTCAACAATTAAAAGTGTTTTAAACCAGGTATTTGTTCTGAATGCATGTGTGTGTGGATGATAGTTATGTGTGTTATTTGCTCACTTCAATTCTTTCTTCCTAAACTGTGCCAAGAAAGCAGTGATGGCCAGGAGGGCGTGTGTGTTTTGATGTAGTGCACTCATTTGTCCTCTGTGTTTCCTGTGTGTCTGTGTGTCTGTGTGTGTGTGTGTGTGTGTGTGTGTGTGGCTCAGGATGGAGTGGCAGCCGGATGAACAGGGTTTACAGCAGGTGCTGCAGCTGCTGAAGGACTCACAGTCTCCAGATACGGCCACACAGAGAGCCGTTCAGGAGGTATGTTACTCTATCATCATGATCACTTATGTCTTTAACTCTTATTTATCCAGGTTATCAAACAAATATACTGTCAATTTTAGCCGTAACGACTGGGCAAATGTTGAAATGTCTTCAGTCAGATTTTTAGTATCTGTGTTGGCCGTTTTTATTTGGTACACGTGTGCACAGTAGTGATGGGTCATACGCTCAAGTATGATTTTTGTTTTGTTTAAAATGAATTTAATACTTCTAAAGTATGAATCTAAAACTTTTTTTTAGCATGGACACATTCAGTTGATAAAAAATGGCAGTAAAGACGTTAATGTTCATCAAAGAATACTGAAAAAAGCAATATCACGGTTTCCACAAAAATATGAAGCAGCCCAACTGTTTTTTTCAACATTGATAATAATCATAAATGTTTCTTGAGCAGCAGATCAGCATATTAGAATGATTTCTGATTCGAAAGATCATGTGACACTGAAGACTGGAGTAATGATGCTGAAAATTCAGCTTTGATCACAGCAATAAATTACATTTCAAAATATGTTCACATATAAAACGGTTACGTTAAAATGTAGTAATATATTACAATATTAGTGTTTTTTTCTGTGTTTTTTTTTTAATTAAATAAATGCAGTCTTGGTGAGCAGAAGATACTCGGTTTCCACAAAAATATGAAGCAGCCCAACTGTTTTTTTCAACATTGATAATAATCATAAATGTTTCTTGAGCAGCAGATCAGCATATTAGAATGATTTCTGATTCGAAAGATCATGTGACACTGAAGACTGGAGTAATGATGCTGAAAATTCAGCTTTGATCACAGCAATAAATTACATTTCAAAATATGTTCACATATAAAACGGTTACATTAAAATGTAGTAATATATTACAATATTAGTGTTTTTTTCTGTGTTTTTTTAAAATTAAATAAATGCAGTCTTGGTGAGCAGAAGATACTTTTACTATACTACTATGAAGATATAAAAATGTATTGTAACAAACAGCAATATTTACCTGTATATTTGTTCCCTAAAACATTTTAAAACCTAAAATGCGATGCAGAGGATTGTAAATTTGAAGATGATTTGTTTAATCCTTTCGTCTTGGAAGTGATTTATTGATTTAATCTGACAGTAACTGACTCATTCAAGAAAATGAATCAAACTTTGTCACTCTAGTCGCTTTTTTTTTTAATCTAATCTACTTACATAGTTTATAGGCAACATAAAAGTCTGTTTTTGAAGAGCATTAAAATTGTTAAATGAGTAAATTATTTTTTTGTGTACATCTTAATAAACTTCTCTGGTCTGAGATCAGACCTCTTCTTTCTCTGCTCTCTGTTAAATTTTTCCTAATGTTTCCCTGACTCGCTCATTAGAAACTGGAGCAGCTGAATCAGTTTCCTGACTTCAACAACTATCTCATCTTCATCCTCACCAGCCTCAAATCTGAAGGTCTGTATATCCCATGGTGCATCATCTGCCTCAGTGTCTCACACACTCTCCTGTCACTCATCTAAAGGCCCATCTCTGTGTCTCTGCAGACGAGCCCACCCGTTCTCTGAGCGGTCTGATTCTCAAGAACAACGTGAAGGCTCACTACCAGAACTTCCCTCCGGCCGTGGCCGACTTCATCAAGAGAGAGTGTCTCAACAACATCGGAGACCCGTCCCCGCTCATCCGCGCCACCATCGGTCAGTCTGAACCCGGGTTTGAGTGGGTTAGATCGTAATAGATGTGGAGTAAACGTCTACAAAACTCTGATTTAGACGCTTTGAGCTGATTTCATTTAATTTGATTTGATTAGATGATTACAGATGAAATCCACCGTACGATATTTTTGCGATATTAAAAAAAAAAAAGACAAATGAAGACTCGGAAAAAAATGAAAATTTTGTACATTTTAGAGTTAAATTTTTCTATCTAATGCACTTTGAGAGTTCAAAATTAATAGCTCCGACCCATGTTCTTAACTAAGAAAACTTAAGTCAGAAAATGTCAGTGAATTGACTTGTACCTGAACTTTAAAAAGGAACTCAACCCTCTTTTAATTTGTGGTATACTGAGTCTAAATTACATTCACACTGGTGTTTTAGAAACAGGCGCCTTTGCATTTCCTTTCTAAACAATCTTCTGCCATTGTCTTGTCTTTTTCACCTCACTCTTGTCAGTCAGCTCGACTCACTTTCCTCGCGTGATAAATAAAATCTGACTCCGTGGTCGTTCGCACATGGTTGAGCATTAAGTTGAGCGTTTAGTTTTTAAAAGTGTCTATCCTCTAACTGAACTAGGCTAAATGATTTTTGTTACTATAAAAAAATCAAAACGACGGTGGGGGCAGTGCCGCGGTAGGCAAATGATGGAACCGGTGTTTCGGCTTAACACCAGTATAACCGAAAACACCGTCTACTAGCCTAGTGCTTGTTCAGTTTTTTCTAGGAATGTATCAATATCAAAATCTCACGGTACGATAATATCTCGATATGAAGTCCACCGTACGATATTTTTGCGATATTAAAAAAAAAAAAGACAAATGAAGACTCGGAAAAAATGAAAATTTTGTACATTTTAGAGTTAAATTCTTCTATCTAATGCACTTTGAGAGTTCAAAATTAATAGCTCGACCCATGTTCTTAACTAAGAAAACTTAAGTCAGAAAATGTCAGTGAATTGACTTGTACCTGAACTTTAAAGAATAAGATATTTCACATAAAAGATGTTTACATACAGTCCACAAGAGGAAATAATAGTTGAATTTATAAAAATGACCCTGTTCAAATGTTTATTGAATCATTGATTCTGAATACTGCGTTGTGACCTGAATGATCCACAGCTGTGTTTTTTTGTTTAGTGATAATGTTTCCGTTTTGAATCGTTGTTACCAAAGGCGAGACACTTGAGGAAAAAATAAACGATCAGTTGTGGGACTATATTCTGTCATAAATCGCATACCATTCATAGCTGAACTTTCTACCGTCCGTTACTGGAAATGAAATTAAATTCCCGGTCTCAATAAAGTTTACACACGCTTTTGGTCCGTGAATTAGATCTCGCTCGGGACGCGCACTATCTGGAGGTTTGGCCAGGACCGGTTCCAGAATTAAATCAACATATTTTATAAAGTTTCATACAAATTCTGAATGGATTATACCCTAGAAAGTGTGCAAAGCGTGCTCCCTTTATCACTAAAAAGCGTCACCCATCTGCGTTCATCGCAATCTTACAAAGTTCTGTTATAATCAGTGAAGCTCTCTAAATTGCACAATGAATCTCTTATTTCACGTCATGAGATGATTCACGAGCGCGCAAAACAGCCCTTAAAAACTGCGGCGCTTTCAGCGGTGAGTGAATTCTGACAAAACATTTGTGATTGGCCATTGCTTTTAAGAAATCAACAGATATGTCTGTGATTGGTTACATTGCTCAACGCTGCAAAAAGACGGTGAGGGAATTTAGCGCTTGGCTAAGCGCTCCAATTGCAGCAGGGCCGACATCAGGGATTCCATGACTAACAATTTGGGGGGGCAATTGTCGCCCATGCATACAGGTAATGTATGCAGGCCCCCCCTAATGTCGCCCATGCATACAGGTAATTACAGGTGTGCAATTTTAAGACCGTCCGTTCCCTTCAAAGATACATTCATATAAAACACCCACGCCGCGTTTTAATTTTGAAATGTGCAGCGCTCATGTTTATTCAACGAAGTTGTGGTGGGCTGCCACAAATAAATCAATGTATGGGAATCACTGGTAATGTATATCGAAATATCGGAAATGTGTTAAAAAATAATATCACCATTATTGGAAAAAAAAAAAATATAGCGATATATATTGATAATGAATTATTGTCCAGCCCTTCTTAAACTGCGTTTTTGAACTAATCTTAGGTTTTTTGATCAACCTTAACAAAACTAGTGAACTTGTGTAGTCTCTGGACTAGCTAGATCAATAATTATCCGAAAAAGTTGAGTATTTAGATGTTTATAAAATTGTCATTTAAATTATGGGTGTGACCAGACATACTCAAAATTCCCAAACCAATCTTCATGAAATTATCATGGCGCACTAACAGTTGTTACAGTTTGTATAAATATTCCTCTTTTAACTATTATAAACCCATAATGCAGTGGGATTTCCAACAGAAATGAGTTTGCGTGTGTACAGGGTTCTTTTGGTGCGCTGCAGAAGATCTGTGAGGACTCATCTGAACTGCTGGACAGTGACGCACTGAATCGACCCCTCAACATCATGATCCCTAAATTCCTGCAGTTCTTCAAACACTGCAGCCCCAAGATCAGGTGAAGAACCACACACACATCTCTCACTGATACACACTGTCTGTGTTTGATAATGAGTAACAACATGTTGATTCACACTCTCTCTGTAGGTCTCATGCCATAGCGTGTGTGAATCAGTTCATTATTGGCAGGGCTCAGGCTCTCATGGACAACATCGACACATTCATAGAGGTGAGTTGACCTCCAGCATGTAGTGGTTTCCAATCCACCAAAAAGTGATTAGAAATGTTATTTCATGCAGTTATTGTAGTTTTATATTTGTAACTGATAGGATGCCTCTTTAACGGCTTATTTAAGTCTTACTGACCCTACAAATTAGA
>NW_015546115.1:750319-763455 GCF_001515605.1 Sinocyclocheilus anshuiensis | reverse complement strand
ATATAAAATAACATACAACTATTTTGATGGTGATATCATGTGCTGCAAATACTTTGCAACCTATTAGGCTCAAATGTTATGAAAGACAACAAATATTTTGTCACATTGGGCAGATATTTGGAATGTTTGTGCGTAATTATCGGGCGGACACATTAATATTTTAAAAAAAAGTGATGAGTGGTGCTGTTGTGGCAGCTTTTGCTAAAGGACCAATCACACTACACTTTTTGTTCCATTGACTTCCATTCATACGCATGCGAATGCGTCAGACCGGAAACGCAAGCCCGTGCGAAGATATTTCGCTGCGTAGCAAAGTTCAAGTTTGGTGAACTCTGACCTGCGAATTCGCGTCACGTGAATGCGTGAGACCCATAGAAGATCAAAACGTCACAAAGTGACCTCTTGGTACAGAAATGGAGGAATAACACAACTTTAAAAGATTACAAAAATTACATAAAAAGAGAAGCGGCTTGGTTTGCGGGGGCAAGGGAAACAGGATCGGATGGTACATTTGAACAGTGAAACTTAATTTTATGTGATTTTTTTTTTATTACATGAGATTTGTGCGTGTACTTAATTAACTATACTTGTGACTGATTGTAATCCCTTAAATAGAAAAGAATTATGAGTATTTAGATGTTTATAAAATTGTCATTTAAATTATGGGTGTGACCAGACATACTCAAAATTCCCAAACCAATCTTCATGAAATTATCATGGCGCACTAACAGTTGTTACAGTTTGTATAAATATTCCTCTTTTAACTATTATAAACCCATAATGCAGTGGGATTTCCAACAGAAATGAGTTTGCGTGTGTACAGGGTTCTTTTGGTGCGCTGCAGAAGATCTGTGAGGACTCATCTGAACTGCTGGACAGTGACGCACTGAATCGACCCCTCAACATCATGATCCCTAAATTCCTGCAGTTCTTCAAACACTGCAGCCCCAAGATCAGGTGAAGAACCACACACACATCTCTCACTGATACACACTGTCTGTGTTTGATAATGAGTAACAACATGTTGATTCACACTCTCTCTGTAGGTCTCATGCCATAGCGTGTGTGAATCAGTTCATTATTTTTTTATTACATGAGATTTGTGCGTGTACTTAATTAACTATACTTGTGACTGATTGTAATCCCTTAAATAGAAAAGAATTATGACTAGTGAGGATATTTTGGCGCGTGATGTCATATCCTGCTCCCACCCCTTTTCGCAGCACTGTCCGAACGAATTTCACATGCTCAAAGTTTAGTGTGACCGCGGCTTAATGCTGTAAATTATACAGGGAAGTGTTTCCGACTGATTACTCAAATCAGTAATTCATTATTTTTTAACTATTAATTCAAAGAACTGGCTTGTTTTCAGGATTTGAGCTACACTGGTTGCACTGTGTGCTCATAAATGTCAGAAGAGCTGTTCACAAGAGTTATTTGTTCGTGAATCAGATTACATCGGTCGTGGTGTTCATTTTTGCATGCAGCCTGTGAAGACAACTCAATAGAAAGAGATTTCTCCAAGATCAGGTGAAGAACCACACACACATCTCTCACTGATACACACTGTCTGTGTTTGATAATGAGTAACAACATGTTGATTCACACTCTCTCTGTAGGTCTCATGCCATAGCGTGTGTGAATCAGTTCATTATTGGCAGGGCTCAGGCTCTCATGGACAACATCGACACATTCATAGAGGTGAGTTGACCTCCAGCAAACAGCGGTTTCTGTCCACCAAAAAGTAAAAAGTAATATTTCATGCAGTAATTGTAATTTTAAAATTGTCAGCAGAGTTTTCAGCTCATTGAATGAGTGAGTCATCTGAGCTGATTCGATGAGGAAATGAGCTGACTAATTGATTCAGTCCATAATTCAGACCAAAGAGTGATTCGGTCTGAATCAAAAAATGGCACAGTATAGTGCACAGTTCTTTTATATGTAATTCTATATTTATTTTTATATTTTTGTGTATATACAGTTGAGGTCAAAAGTTTACATCCCCTTTCAGAATCTTCAAAATGTTAATTATTTTACCAAAATAAGAGGGGTCATACAAAATGCGTGTCATTGTTTATTTAGTACTGACCTGAATAAGATATTTCACATAAAAGATGTTTACATACAGTCCACAAGAGGAAATAATAGTTGAATTTATAAAAATGACCCTGTTCAAATGTTTATTGAATCATTGATTCTGAATACTGCGTTGTGACCTGAATGATCCACAGCTGTGTTTTTTTGTTTAGTGATAGTTGTTCCTGAGCAGTTAAACTGCCTGCTGTTCTTCAGAAAAATCCTTCAGGTCCCACAAATTCTATGGTTTTTCAGCATTTCTGTGTATTTGAACCCTTTCCAACAATGACTGTATGATTTTGAGATCCATCTTTTCACACTGTGAATAAATAAAAGAATAGTCATTGTTGGAAAGGGTTCAAATACACATAACACACAAACACACAATTTTTGCAAAACTGCACTTAAAAACTGCGGCGCTTTCAGCGGTGAGTGAATTCTGACAAAACATTTGTGATTGGCCATTGCTTTTAAGAAATCAACAGATATGTCTGTGATTGGTTACATTGCTCAACGCTGCAAAAAGACGTTGAGGGTATTTAGCGCTTGGCTAAGCGCTCCAATTGCAGCAGGGCCGACATCAGGGATTCCATGACTAACAATTTGGGGGGGCAATTGTCGCCCATGCATACAGGTAATGTATGCAGGCCCCCCCTAATGTCGCCCATGCATACAGGTAATTAAAGGTGTGCAATTTTAAGACCGTCCGTTCCCTTCAAAGATACATTCATATAAAACACCCACGCCGCGTTTTAATTTTGAAATGTGCAGCGCTCATGTTTATTCAACGAAGTTGTGGTGGGCTGCCACAAATAAATCAATGTATGGGAATCACTGGTAATGTATATCGAAATATCGGAAATGTGTTAAAAAATAATATCACCATTATTGGAAAAAAAAAAAATATAGCGATATATATTGATAATGAATTATTGTCCAGCCCTTCTTAAACTGCGTTTTTGAACTAATCTTAGGTTTTTTGATCAACCTTAACAAAACTAGTGAACTTGTGTAGTCTCTGGACTAGCTAGATCAATAATTATCCGAAAAAGTTGAACTTTAGTATTTAGATGTTTATAAAATTGTCATTTAAATTATGGGTGTGACCAGACATACTCAAAATTCCCAAACCAATCTTCATGAAATTATCATGGCGCACTAACAGTTGTTACAGTTTGTATAAATATTCCTCTTTTAACTATTATAAACCCATAATGCAGTGGGATTTCCAACAGAAATGAGTTTGCGTGTGTACAGGGTTCTTTTGGTGCGCTGCAGAAGATCTGTGAGGACTCATCTGAACTGCTGGACAGTGACGCACTGAATCGACCCCTCAACATCATGATCCCTAAATTCCTGCAGTTCTTCAAACACTGCAGCCCCAAGATCAGGTGAAGAACCACACACACATCTCTCACTGATACACACTGTCTGTGTTTGATAATGAGTAACAACATGTTGATTCACACTCTCTCTGTAGGTCTCATGCCATAGCGTGTGTGAATCAGTTCATTATTGGCAGGGCTCAGGCTCTCATGGACAACATCGACACATTCATAGAGGTGAGTTGACCTCCAGCAAACAGCGGTTTCTGTCCACCAAAAAGTAAAAAGTAATATTTCATGCAGTAATTGTAATTTTAAAATAGTTTTCAGCGTTTTCAGCTCATTGAATGAGTGAGTCATCTGAGCTGATTCGATGAGGAAATGAGCTGACCAGTCCATAAACTGCCTGCTGTTCTTCAGAAAAATCCTTCAGGTCCCACAAATTCTATGGTTTTTCAGCATTTCTGTGTATTTGAACCCTTTCCAACAATGACTGTATGATTTTGAGATCCATCTTTTCACACTGTGAATAAATAAAAGAATAGTCATTGTTGGAAAGGGTTCAAATACACATAACACACAAACACACAATTTTTTCCTGAACAAACTTTGCCAAATCAAGCTTGTAGTTTTTTCAAGAAAGCACACTTTTCAGCAGCCTAGTATGTCATAAACACAACTACAATCCGGCTTTCGATGACCCATGCATTTGTAGTTACTTCAGTGGTGAGGGCTCAGCTCATCTGTACTGTGTGTGCTTTGTTTTCAGTCTCTGTTTGCGTTGGCGGGTGATGAAGACTGCGAGGTGAGGAAGAACGTGTGCAGAGCTCTGGTCATGCTGTTGGAGGTCCGGATCGACCGCCTGATACCGCACATGCACAGCATCATACAGGTGAGACCAGCACTAACATCTGATGTCTTACTGTCGTTTAAAGGTGTTTTAGGAGCTTTATATCTGGCCTGTGTCTCTTTCTGCAGTACATGCTGCAGCGCACGCAGGACGCGGATGAGAACGTTGCGCTAGAGGCGTGTGAATTCTGGCTGACTCTGGCGGAGCAGCCCATCTGTAAAGAGGCTCTGTCAGGACACCTGGTCCAGTGAGTACTGCAGGCCATCATCACACATCTGAGCATAAACTGAACACACAGATGAAGCCTCTGGCCTCTGTTTAGTTCTGTTTGAGAGATCTGATCTGAACTCTTGATTTGAATGAGATGATCTAATGTTGATGTATTTCTCCACAGACTCATCCCCATCCTGGTCAACGGAATGAAGTATTCTGAGATTGACATCATTTTACTGAAGGTGAGTCAACATATATGAGACACGAGTCAGGGATATTCCTTTGAATCAAATCATGTTTATTGCAGTAGTTAAATTTGCATTCACATAATATCCAATTGTTTCTCAAGCATTCGATTCAGATTCGTTTTGAATCTGTTTTAATATTGGTGTTACTTTAGTGTTATTTATATACTATCTATTAATATGTGAATTAGCTTTTATTATTGTATTTTCAGTTTTAGTTTGTTGTAGCAATTTTGTAAAAATGTTTTAATTTTTATACTATTTAGCTTTTTTCTTAAATTTTGTTTGTTTTACTAATTGAGTTCACTAATTTGTAACAAATTTTACTGCTCATCTTTCAACTAAAAACTTATTTCACAAGTTGCTGAAACAAAAATGTTTTTTTTTTTTTAGTTTTTCATCTAAAATTAATATTTTCTTTTCTTTTATATATTTTACATTTTTTAATAATATTAACATTTTAAAGTTTAGTTCTATTGTTGTTTTAATTTGACTAGTTTTAGTACTTTTAGTCATTTTATTTTAGCATTTCCAATTTTTTTTTTAAGTTCATCTAATATTTATATTTTAATTTCTGCTTTATTTCGATGACCGAAAATTATTTTTAATAGTTTTGATTTTAGTTGACGCACTGATTTGGATTCTTGGATTTAAAAGAGAATTCTCTCTGCTAAAGCCACGGTCACACTAGACTTTTCGTTCCATTGACTTCCATTCATACGCATGCGAATGCGTCAGACCGGAAACGCAAGCCCGTGCGAAGATATTTCGCTGCGTAGCAAAGTTCAAGTTTGGTGAACTCTGACCTGCGAATTCGCGTCACGTGAATGCGTGAGACCCATAGAAGATCAAAACGTCACAAAGTGACCTCTTGGTACAGAAATGGAGGAATAACACAACTTTAAAAGATTACAAAAATTACATAAAAAGAGAAGCGGCTTGGTTTGCGGGGGCAAGGGAAACAGGATCGGATGGTACATTTGAACAGTGAAACTTAATTTTATGTGATTTTTTTTTTATTACATGAGATTTGTGCGTGTACTTAATTAACTATACTTGTGACTGATTGTAATCCCTTAAATAGAAAAGAATTATGACTAGTGAGGATATTTTGGCGCGTGATGTCATATCCTGCTCCCACCCCTTTTCGCAGCACTGTCCGAACGAATTTCACATGCTCAAAGTTTAGTGTGACCGCGGCTTAATGCTGTAAATTATACAGGGAAGTGTTTCCGACTGATTACTCAAATCAGTAATTCATTATTTTTTAACTATTAATTCAAAGAACTGGCTTGTTTTCAGGATTTGAGCTACACTGGTTGCACTGTGTGCTCATAAATGTCAGAAGAGCTGTTCACAAGAGTTATTTGTTCGTGAATCAGATTACATCGGTCGTGGTGTTCATTTTTGCATGCAGCCTGTGAAGACAACTCAATAGAAAGAGATTTCTAAATCTGCTTTTTTTTTTTTTTTGCAAGTTGATATTGGAGCTGGAAATTTTAGAAAATCAATTTTGTTCCCCAGTCCTACTGATTTATCAGCAGTGAGTGCTCAGTAGGGACCGTGTGAGTCTAACTGCAGCTGCACTCTCTCTCTCTGTGTGTGTCTCAGGGTGACGTGGAGGAGGAGGACGACAACGTTCCTGACAGCGAGCAGGACATCAAGCCTCGCTTCCACAAGTCACGTACCGTCACGCTGCAGCACGAGGGAGGAGAGGGAGAGGAAGGAGAGGACATCGACGACGACGAGGATGATGACGACGACACGCTGTCTGACTGGAACCTACGTGAGTAAACGACCAATCAGAGCGCACTTGCTGTAAATGCTCTTCTGTGTGTATGAAGTGTGTATATTTTCGTGTGTTTCTAGGGAAGTGCTCTGCGGCGGCGCTGGACGTGTTGGCTAACGTCTTTCGGGACGACCTGTTGCCGCACCTGCTGCCGCTGCTGAAGGGTTTGCTGTTCCACCCGGACTGGGTCATCAAAGAGTCCGGGATACTGGTGCTGGGAGCCATCGCTGAAGGTGTGTGTCTCACACTCACACATACTGAATTCACTGAAAGGGATAGTTCACCCAAAAATGAAAATTCTGTCATTAATTACTCACCCTCGTGTCGTTCCAAACCCGTAAGACCTTCGTTCATCTTCTGAACACAAATTAAGATATTTTTGATGAAATCCAAGAGCTTTCTGACCCTCCCATAGACAGCAATGCAACTGAAATGTTCCCAGACACAGAAACATAGAAAGGACATTTGTAAAATAGTCCATGTGACATCAGTGGTTCAACTGTAATGTTATGAAGCTACGAGAATGCTTTTTGTGTGCAAAAAAACAAAAAGAATGTCTTTATTCAACAATTCTTCTCTTTCATGTAAACAACGCATGCGTGTGCTGATGCATGTGCGTGTTAACGTGAGCAGCAGCGCCATGCACATGCGTTGTTTACATGAAGCGGAAGCAGACGTGTGATACTCTCTGCACAATGGCGGTGTGCCGCGGCAGGCTGGATGAGGAGGAGAAGAATTGTTGAATAAAGTCGTTATTTTTGATTTTGTGCACAAAAAGTATTCTTGTAGCTTCATAACATTACATTTGAACCCCTGATGTCACGTGGATTATTTTACCGATCTCCTTGCTACGTTTCTGTGCGTTGATCGTGGTAATATCATTGCTGTCTATGGAGGGTCAGAGAGCTCTCGGAATTCATCAAAAATATCTAAATTTGTGTTCTGAAGATGAGCAAGGGTCTTGCGGGTTTGGAACGACACGAGGTTGAGTAGTTAATGATAGAATTTTCATTTTTAGGTGAACTAACCCTTTAATACTAGGTGTTTACACGTCCTGTCTCTTTCCGTCAGGTTGTATGCAGGGTATGGTACAGTACCTGCCCGAGCTCATCCCACACCTGATCCAGTGTCTGTGTGATAAGAAGGCTCTGGTTCGCTCCATCGCCTGCTGGACGCTCAGCCGCTACGCACACTGGGTGGTGAGCCAGCCGCCAGACGCCCACCTCAAACCGCTCATGACAGAACTGCTCAAACGCATCCTGGACGGCAACAAGAGGGTGCAGGAGGCCGCTTGCAGGTGAGTGTTTGAGAGAAATCCACATCTGAAATATCTATTGAGGAATTAGAGTTATAAAACAACTGTGTAATGTTTTTCAGTGCATTTGCGACTCTGGAGGAGGAAGCGTGTACGGAGCTGGTTCCGTACCTCAGTTTCATTTTGGACACTCTGGTGTTTGCGTTTGGAAAATATCAGCACAAGAACCTGCTCATCCTCTACGACGCCATCGGCACCCTGGCAGACTCTGTCGGACATCATCTGAACCAACCGGTAATTAGTTTCCACCAGTCTTCATACACTACCAAGACTTTATTCATGTTTTTGATAGAAGTCTCTTATGCTTATGAAAACTGCATTTATTTGAAGAAAAATGTAGTAACAAAAGAAATATTATTACATTTTAACTACTTAAACTACAAAATAACTACTTTCTATTTGAATATATTGTAAAATGTAATTTATTGCTGTGATCAAAGCTGAACTTTCAGCATCATTACTCCAGTCTTCAGTGTCACATGATCCTTCAGAAATCACTCTAATATGCTGATTTGCTGCTCAACAAACATTTAATATTATCAATCTTGAGAACAGTTGTGCTGCTTAATATTTTTGTGGAAACACTGTTCCTTTTTTTTTTTAATTCTTTAATGAATAGAAAGTTCAAAAGAGCAGCATTGATTTGAAAAATAAAATTTTACTGTCACTTTTAGTCAGTTTAATTAAACTTTTGAACTGTCGTGTATGTTATTTTAACTTTTCTAAAAACCACAGATGCAAGTAGGGCAACTCAAAAGATAAGATACCATTTTTTTCACCAAAATGATGGAAATCTTCTTCAGTTATATGTCAGTAAATGACACATGTTTTTGGTTCGATCCGCCTCTGCTCATCCCTGCCCTTGTCAACTTGTTTTAAAAAGCTAAATATTATTAGTACGTGTTTGTAGGCGTAGAGATCAGTGGTCTGATCTTGTGTTGTGTGCGTGTGTGTGAACAGGAATACATCCAGAAACTGATGCCGCCTCTGATCCAGAAGTGGAATGAACTGAAAGACGAGGATAAAGACCTGTTTCCTCTGCTGGAGGTGAGAACAGAATAAAAAGTCTATAATAATTTCATAGTTTAAATTGACTTTATTTTCATGACACATAATTGTACATTGTTTTGATAAAACAATTGCAACTGGAAGTGAAAATAGACAATAAATGACTCCTGTCCACTCTGTGTTTATGTCTGTGTAGTGTTTGTCGTCTGTGGCTACGGCGTTACAGAGCGGTTTCCTCCCATACTGTGAGCCCGTCTATCAGCGCTGTGTTACTCTGGTGCAGAAAACACTTGCACAAGCCATGGTGAGAACACACACTTACTCACACTCTTCTACATGAACATCAGTGCACCACATGTGGACCAGCTGGTTGCCCGTAGCAACATCATGACCCTTCTGTTCCAGTGTATGCAGGTACAATGTGTGAGAGAGTTTAACATTTTTTGTTGTTCTTATAATTATTATATCAAGTATTTACAATTTGATATTTTATATAAAAATATATTAACATTTAATGTTTAAAATTTTATTATATTTAATTAAATTTAATATACAATGAATGTATTGTTTATATTGTTGGTGTTATGTTAATATTAATGTTTTTTATTAATTGTATTATTGTTATAAAGTTATTTTACTAGCTGTTATTTACTGTATTTATAAGATACATTTATTATACATTAAATAGCTATTTTTATATTTTAAATAATTTTTAATTTACGATATAGATTTATTTGTTTTATATTGTTGGTGTAGGCATGTTGTATATTTTTATTATTTGTATTAACGATTGTTATACATTTGATTTATTATCTGAATTATTTACTACATTATAAAATACATTTGTTTAGTTCATTATTTAGTATTTTTTTTAATTTAATTTACTTTATTACACACCAATGTTTTATTGTTGGTGATGTGTATATATTATTTAAATATTTTATTTTAATTATTGTTATAAAATGGATTTATTATTATTAATATAAAATTGTTTACTATATTATATAATTTTTTTTTAGATTATTTTTGTTATTATTACTTTATTTAAATATTTTAATTATTTATTGTTGCATTATTAAACATTAGGCTGATTTATTGATACTCTGTTGTTTGTAGGACACTATGCCTGAGGTGAGACAGAGCTCATTTGCTCTGCTGGGTGATCTGACCAAGGCCTGTTTTCCACATGTCAAACCCTGCATCGGTAAGACGAGTGCATTTGACCTGCACGATACACCCTTAACTTCATCATAAATTCATATTAATCGCTGAAACTGTGTATGTGTGTTTAGCCGAGTTCATGCCGATCCTGGGGACGAATCTGAACCCTGAGTTCATCTCGGTGTGTAACAACGCAACCTGGGCCATCGGAGAGATCTGCATGCAGATGGGTGAGGATCATCACACTGATTCTGCGTCAGTTACATCATGACAATGATGTTTGTTTGACATCATTAGCCTTTTTCACAAAAATCTGAAATTACATCAGCGCATGGTAAAGTTTGTTCCGTTACAGGTCTGCACCTATTATATTGGTATGCCCTTTCCTCAAATAATGCTTCTTACCTTTTCTGTTTTTTCAAGTTGTTGTGATATAATCTACAAAGAAATAACATTTTGCTTGTTAGTAACTTATATGGCCACTCAGACCGCTGACTCGTGAGATAATACGCTCAACATAGCGCCGGATGGTTTCTATTCTCCATCTCCGACATCCCTTTTTATATAGACTTTGATCTCTGGTACATTTGAGCGAATTATCTCAATTCACTCTGTCATTTCCCTCGAATCGCCACATCATGATAAATTACATAATGCACAGCCAGCACCAAACGGACAGAACGCCAAAATTTACTGAATTATATAACTGCCACCATTAAGAATTAAACTAACTTGTATTTGATGACCCGAGCTGATGTAAAAAGGTAATTGTGAAATGTTTGCGCTTTGTAGAGTAATGTACCGTTAGTTCAAGCATTTTCATAATCTCTAATTTGTAAAAAAAAGACTTTGATTCTCGAACTCATTCCGTTGTTGTCACTGGAAAAACCTTTACCCTGCAAGCGCCAATCCGGAAGCCAGAAACACGGAAGTGTGAAAAAGGCTAATTGTAGTGAATTGAATTGTCGTCAGTAAGCTGATTGTTATTGGTCACGTGACGTCACTGACCTGACTGTGTTGTGGTAGGTGTGGAGATGCAGCCGTATGTGGCTCTGGTTCTTCCTCATCTGGTGGAGATCATTAACAGACCCAACACTCCCAAAACCCTGCTGGAGAACACAGGTACGACCTCTGACCGTACATGACCGTTTACCAGGGGGGAGGGGACTCCTCTAGTTAACTGCAGAATGCACCCAATCACGGGGAATAAACCTAAAAATGTAGGGAAGACAAGAGATAGTGTAACCGAGGGAGAGTGAAAAACAAACTTAAGAGAGCGGGAGGGAGGTCGTAGGTTAAACGGGAGGGGAGGTATAGACAGTTATCTGGGAATAAAGATTAAGATTAGGGAGGGAAGCTAGACAGCAACTGTTATACGACTTTTTTTTTAAATCTCAAATTAATCCCAGGCATAAGAATCAAACGCATTCACACGCAGACTGACCATAGAAACACTTGCACATAAAGTCGCAATAACTACGAGCGGCCAGCGCTGCCGTAGCAATAGCATAATCAGACTTTAACACTGAGACTATCTAGGAAAGACTAGCGTCGTTTTTCTTTTTTTAATAATTACTATTGATGAAACGAGAACAATCTCGGCTTAAAAAAAGATGGTTAGCGCGCTATCGCGAATTTGTGTTTTTGATCGTTAGTAAGCGAGCATCTATGAATTCAGTTTTCATCATCATCATCAGCTTTGTCGTCGTCGTTCTGTCCGATTGTCGTCATGATTCCCTGCTTGCGTCTCTTATGCCGTATCGTTTATTTTCCGACGTTTCTTCTCACTTTTTTGCGTAGTTGGCTTGTAGTTTTTTCCTGGGCTTGGTTGGCGTTCGCTGTTGAAACTCATCGTAGTTTACAGATTTCAATCACACCGTAGTTTAATCTTGTTGTGATTTCGAGAGATTCGGTCTCGTCGCGAAGGAGCTGGAACGGAAACTCCACAGTATAACGATCATGACTTGCGTTATGTATGTGCTCGGTTGTGTACATGTGTGTGTGATTTGTACATGAAAAGACTAAGCAAATATGTTCACGTCTGAGATTCATTTTAGCATTTATATAGAATAACTAAACTATAGCTAAACTTTAGTGATGGGACATTTGTAGCAACTCATAGTGTAATCTATGCCAGCAGAAACCAGGTGCAATTCCATTGATGATGTCTGGCTTCCAAAAAGCTGTTAATACTGTTATGTTTCTGTGATGTATATTTTTCCCTGAAGAAACTTATTATCAGCAGTGTAACGACATACAATTCCAACGATTATGTCTGGCTTCCAAAACGTCAGTCGCAACAGTTAAATGTCTGTGAACAGCCATTTTGGAAGTCATACATTATCATTGGAATTGCAACTGGTTACAGCTGGCAATGAGTTTCTTCAGGAAAAAGGGTACACCACAGAAACATAACAGTGGGAACAGCCTTTTTGCAGTAACCAGGTGCAATTCCATCAATCATGTCTGGCTTCTAAAAAGGCTGTTCCCAGACATTTAACTGTTACGACTGACGTTTTGGAAGCCAGACATAATACATGTAGTTACACTGCTGATAATAAGTTTCTTCAGGGAAAAATGTACATCACAGAAACATAACACTGGGAACAGCCTTTTTGGAAGCCAGGCATCATCGATGGAATTGCACCTGTTACTGCAGGCAATGAGTTTCTTCAGGAAAAAATGTATTATAAAAAAAAACTTTGATTCTCGAACTCATTCTTGTTAAGTAGTTAAGCAATTGTCATCGGAAAAACCTTTACCCTGCAAGCGCCAATCCGGAAGCCAGAAACACGGAAGTGTGAAAAAGGCTAATTGTAGTGAATTGAATTGTCGTCAGTAAGCTGATTGTTATTGGTCACGTGACGTCACTGACCTGACTGTGTTGTGGTAGGTGTGGAGATGCAGCCGTATGTGGCTCTGGTTCTTCCTCATCTGGTGGAGATCATTAACAGACCCAACACTCCCAAAACCCTGCTGGAGAACACAGGTACGACCTCTGACCGTACATGACCGTTTACCTTTCACACAGATAAACGATCAAACCTTAACTCCTCCCACTTCTCCTTGCAGCCATCACGATTGGTCGCCTGGGTTACGTCTGTCCACAGGAAGTGGCTCCCATGTTGCAACAGTTCATCAGACCCTGGTGAGG
>NW_015546115.1:749727-750028 GCF_001515605.1 Sinocyclocheilus anshuiensis | reverse complement strand
TTGATTAAACGAGAACAATCTCGGCTTAAAAAAAGATGGTTAGCGCGCTATCGCGAATTTGTGTTTTTGATCGTTAGTAAGCGAGCATCTATGAATTCAGTTTTCATCATCATCATCAGCTTTGTCGTCGTCGTTCTGTCCGATTGTCGTCATGATTCCCTGCTTGCGTCTCTTATGCCGTATCGTTTATTTTCCGACGTTTCTTCTCACTTTTTTGCGTAGTTGGCTTGTAGTTTTTTCCTGGGCTTGGTTGGCGTTCGCTGTTGAAACTCATCGTAGTTTACAGATTTCAATCACCCCG
>NW_015546115.1:747416-749490 GCF_001515605.1 Sinocyclocheilus anshuiensis | reverse complement strand
TGACACTGAAGACTGGAGTAATGATGCTGAAAATTCAGCTTTGCATCACAGAAATAAATTACATTTTACTATATATTCAAATAGAAATCATTTATTTTAAATTGTAATAATATTTCACAATATTACTGATTTTTACTGAATTTGACCAAATAAATTCAGCCTTGAGGAGCAGAAGAGACTCGTTTCAAGAATTTGTAATGTTTCCATTTTCAGCTAATGTTTAACTAATGATTTTTCTTTTTGCAGGTGCACATCGTTACGAAACATTAGAGATAATGAGGAAAAGGACTCTGCCTTCAGAGGCATCTGTGTGATGATTGGTGTGAATCCTGGCGGTGTGGTCCAGGTCAGTTCTGATATTCTGAATCCGTTGTGATTGACCATGATGTTACTCTCTCATCCATCACTCATTTAATTTCACCCGTCTCTCCCTCAGGACTTCATCTTCTTCTGTGATGCGGTGGCCTCCTGGGTCAACCCTAAAGATGACCTGAGGGACATGTTCTACAAGGTTAGATGAGCATGGAGTTGTGTTACATCACATTATGCCTGTATAGTGGGGACATTTTGAAGATTCATGTTGATGAATGAGATTGTGTGTCTCTGTGTAGATCCTACATGGTTTTAAGGACCAGGTCGGTGAGGAGAACTGGCAGCAGTTCTCAGAGCAGTTCCCGCCCATCCTGAAGGAACGCCTCTCTGCATGCTATGGCGTGTAGCCCCGCCCCTCTGCTTCACACACAGCACATGCTGTCAGGTTAGTGATGACTGCTGATGTCTTGTGATGTTATAATGTGCTGGGACAGAGAATAACTGTCCTAGGTGTTTTTTGATGCTGCTAGGTGTCTCTACTCAACTGCAGTATATGCCAGATAATTTGAGCTCAGCTGCCTGCACTTCTCTTGACAGTCGTACATCCCACCACTATTCATTTGCATAATGTTTAACACTGATCAGTATGCCTGAGATTTACTTTTTATTAGATTTTTTTTTATAACTAAATGCCTGATAGACATTTTTAATGCTTTATTTTGGCTTATTTCTGGCTGCAAAAATAATATTAACATAAATCAATATTAATTAACATAAAAAATAATATATATTATTTTATAAATGACACTATGCATGCCATTATATTTATGCATCTAAATTGTTTCAATCTAAATTGTCCCAAATATTCATATTTAAGTTTCATATTTGTTTTGAGCTTAGTCTGTTATGCTTAATGCTGTTTTTTTTAATTAACAGTGTTTACATTTAGTTAAGTAATTTCAGCATACAATACATCCTTTTTTTTAAGAACCAAATGGTTATTTATTAGATACGCAGTTAAAGAACCATAACATTTTTAGTTATCAGTCTGTTACATCACTATCAAACACTGATATATCACCTAATATTGCATCTAAAATAGAAATATAAAAATGCTAAAAGATTAAATATTAAAGTTGTGTGTAAAAAAAATTAATTATCGGTCAAACAGATTACTGTTCTGTCGCATAATTGACCATTGTTGCGTTATTTGCCCACGCCACTTGAGCAATATCAAAGAACTTAAGCATAAAAGTATTTGTGTTAAAAGTAAATTATCTGTCAAATTGATAACAGATTAAATAATCGTAAAAAAAATATATAATAATTGGTCCAGCAGATTACTGGTCTGTCGCATCATTGACAGTTGCTGCTTATGTTGCCTTTATTTGCCCACAGTCAATTATTGACTATTAAAGAACTTATAAACGATTAGGTATGAAAGTATTTGTGTTAAAAAATATTGTCAAATTGATAACACATTAAATAAATGTAAATATCGGTAAAATTATATTATTGATCAGACAGATTACTGGTCTGCTTATGTTTTAAATGTTTTATTAAAGATTAGGTAAATAAGTCGTTAAAAAAAATATCGGTCAAACCAATAATTGGTCAAAAAAAATTGCACTTATTTGTCTCTCTTTTTCTTTCAGTTGAACCTTTAGGAGGGGGGAACTCATCCATCTGTGTATTGCACTGCCCTGATCGTGGGGGAGAGGGACGCGATTGGCCGCTCCGCCTGACGGACAGATCCCACGCC
>NW_015546115.1:740060-747323 GCF_001515605.1 Sinocyclocheilus anshuiensis | reverse complement strand
TCATCATCAGCTTTGTCGTCGTCGTTCTGTCCGATTGTCGTCACGATTCCCTGCTTGCGTCTCTTATGCCGTATCGTTTATTTTCCGACGTTTCTTCTCACTTTTTTGCGTAGTTGGCTTGTAGTTTTTTCCTGGGCTTGGTCGGCGTTCGCTGTTGAAACTCATCGTAGTTTACAGATTTCAATCACACCGTAGTTTAATCTTGTTGTGATTTCGAGAGATTCGGTCTCGTCGCGAAGGAGCTGGAACGGAAACTCCACAGTATAACGATCATGACTTGCGTTATGTATGTGCTCGGTTGTGTACATGTGTGTGTGATTTGTGTAACGGTAGTTGTGTTGGGAGCTTTTAAGTGTGTTTTGTCAGTGTCATTGCCATGTATTTTTTTCGTAATTCGCATTTCGTATGTGTATTCTTGTGTTAATAGGTTAATTGTTTTAAGGTACCTTACACTTGACTCCTGGACCCCTATTGACCTGTAAACTGTGACCAACGATGTGTGCGTGCTTGAGTGTGTGTATGAATGTATTTGTACCGATAAATATTGATGCCATATTGCTATTTGGTATTTAGTGATTTAATCCGCTTATCCAACAAACTACAACTATATCAAATATAGTTTTACAACAATAAGGTTAATTTGAGGTTGTTGTTTTTTTTAAGTTTTGCTGCTATTGCTAATTTTTGGTTACTTTGATAAATAGACCTGAATTCACAACGTTTAAATTCTATTGGAGCAAAATGCGTAATTTAAATTTGGATTATCGCTCGTCGTGCACTTTTTGTTTTGCTATTTTTATGATTTTGTTTTGTAAGGAATTTGCTGGTAAATTTACTGATAAAACCGTTGGATTCATCATGCGTCTTGTTTTTTCTTGTGACAATATTTGTTGGTTGGACGATTTGAAATAAGAGCGAGCTGGAAGCAAAGACAGGAAGTGACATTTAGAAGGATGGCGAGGCGGAGGACGATTGCTGCGTGTGGAAATCTGCACTGAGACTCTGAAAGAAAAACAATCACACCTTTCTCTCTTTACCTTGCCAGGGAAAATAAAATGATTTTTTACCAAACTGAAGAAGTCTTTTGTGTGCTCTTGATTTTCTCTCTCTCTTTTTTTTAATTTTTATTATAAAAGTAAAGTTTTCAAGGCAAACCTAAAAACTACAACCAAAATTGGAGTGTTGAGGCTTTTAATCTGTTAGTTTTGAGCTCATCTGTATGTTAGTGTACTCCTAAACATTGACTAAAACTGAGCATTTCTCTTCCTAAAGAACACACATTCATTAAATCAGTTTATGTAAATGCACTCTAGAATGAGAAAGTCCCACTCCTTGAATAAATTATTGCTTTTTTGATGGTTAATTAGACCTGTGTTGTGTCCATGTTAAGGATTTAGATGGTAGCTGATGCTTAAATAGTCATGGAGACCCAACAGCAAGACATTTTCAATGGAAATCTTTGGGATGTTAATCATCAGTTTACGGGAAAACCAAAAGCAACACCCATCAGAACAGGCTGGAGGTCTGTGCCAGGAAATTTTGAATCTGGGTTCGGGATTTAAAAATCCCCAAGCCATAATGATTTTCAGCAAACTCCAGATGACATGATTCTGCCTTGAAGCATCTGAATAGGTCCAGGCTGTCTGTGCTAATCAGAATCAAGTGCTTCTCTTGTCATTTGTTGTCCTGATGAATATGGTTTTATGAGCAGTTTCAGATCTAAAATGCAGATTACAGCAGGAAGTTCCTGTAGATTTGAGGATGTACTTCAGTGTCTCTCTTTGTCCAACTGTCTGTCTTTCTGTAAGAAATGACAAGATCTTCACAGGGCATCAGTCACTTAATCATAAATACAAGCTGCAATAATGGAGATCATTTACAGTAGAGACTCACCTTTACAAATATAATCCAGAAGTGGACAGATTTGTGCATCTGAAGTCTAACGGTAGTGTTCACCAGACATGCTGATCACTGTGTCTGTGTTTTAATAGTCTGAGGTGATGACCCAGCTGTGTGTGTGTGTGTGACAGCTGCAACTGTCTCACTGCATAACCCCACATGCTACAAATCCACATACAGGAAACAGACAAGCGACGACAGGAAGTCTGGGTTTAAAGCATCTATCTATTTACTGTGCAATCACGCGTGACTAACAAGATATTCAAAAAGTATCAGGAACTATACTGAATTTTCAGCGTGTGTTTAGATGTTTTCTCACTGAAATCATGTTTCATCAATAGGTTTCCATGTAAATTTGCATTGCTAGTTAAAGTTAAAAACTTTAAATCATACTAAAGCACATGTTGTCACAGACTGGTGGTCTTCTTAGAGAGTGTGAACTTTAACCCAGAGTTTGTTTTGCGACGAGACCCAAGTGAGAGCTGTGTGTACAGTGAGAGAAGGTGAGATGTTAAAGTGTGTGTGTGGTGTTACTGTAGGTGTTATTAAAGTGAAACTCTGGAGGGCTGGAACTAAACCAACTGAAAAGAGGAAGAAACTCTGATCAGCAAGAGAAACACCAGAGCCATCAGGAACAGTGGTGTGTGTGTGTACATCATACACTTGGTTAAACTTTTTTTAAATAAATAGTTCACTTACCTTATATTTAATGTAATTAATTGGCTGAACTCACCAAGTGAGACAAGACGAGCACTGCACACGAAATATGTGTATTTTTTGTTTAACATACTTTTACCAAGGTTTTAAATCACCATTTTAATGGTCTCTGAATATGGATAAACGACTAATAACACATTTAAGATTGAACTTAAAAGCTTTAAGGAATAAATGAAGGGATTTAGCGTTGGGAAATTCATTTTAAGCGAATCGGACAGTGAATCATCACTCAAAAGTATATGGGTGTGCTATTTCAAGTTGTTAACAACAAAATTAACTGGATTATTTCCGAAATTATTAGTATACAGTAAAATCCTGAGTGTTAAATTAACACTGCTCGGAGCATATATGGTCCCACTACAAGAGTGTTAAAGTAACTATTTAATGAGATAATTCTGTGATTAATTAAGTGCTGATTGAGCATTAGTGATGAACAGCTGCTGTTAACAAGCAGAATCACTGAAGAAAAGAGAAACACAAGAACTACAACTGACTTCAGCCACAGCCTTAGATGAAATCAACTGAAATAAAAGACATTAAATCTCTCAAGATCTCAGCAGAAGATGATTAATCATCTCCACAGACAGCATCACGCATTACTAACAGTTTGACTTTTTTTTGTCAAGCGTCTAAAAAATTATTAGAATTAACAGAGGTTTAGATGTTAATGTTTATTGAAAATAATAAAATGTGAAGTCACTGTTGTGGAGATAAGTGTTTGTTTTAGTTGGGCTCTTGACCCTTGATTTTTTAACATGAGTTTTTCTCTGCTTGCTGTAACTGTGTTTATGAAACACATTTGTTATGGCAAGAAAAACCAAGAGAAAATGTGATCAGATTATATCGGCCATTTTTTGATAAAACATAGTTGTCATGCAGTAGCCTGATCCACTGATTCATCAGTGGTAATATGTAATATAGTTTATGTTATTGATCACAACTGTATTTGAATGAAATACTATGAAGAACTTTAAAAACACTTTGCACACCAGTTTAGAACATCTGTACGGTTTAGACACGCAGACATCAAGAATCAGCAAATGAATCTCAACAATGGTGATGATCATCAGACAGATTCATGTTGCAGTGCATTCTGGGTGCACCAATCATAACTCATCCATGGCTCCCAGCATGCATTGCGACATGAATACATTATGCAGCTGCATTGTCTTAGGATTTTCTTTTATTCTTACTATTTGCTTTTATTTTTGTTTTTGTTTGTTTTTTGTTGTTTTTGTTGTGACTTTTTACTGCCTTGTTTTGTGACGTTCAAAAATCATATAAAAATGATCAGAATATTTTGTCATCATTGCGGAGATTCACATGCTGATTCTTCCAGAATTGAAACCTCTTTATGAACCATGTTTATAAAAGTGGTTTATAAAGTTTTCTCACGTTGTCACCTCTTATCATAGAACTAGAATAATATAGAAATCATAAAAGCACTACAAATTTAGATAAAACGCAATCAGAGACTCAGACACATTAAATGATTTGATCATAAGTTCCTTGCCATCACATATGTGCTTTATAAACACAATTATAACAGCCAAAGAGAAACTTATATTTAATAAGTTAAGGGTCAAGAGCCCAACTAATCACCAAAACGGTAAGTTGAAAAGAAAAAACAACATCTAAACCTTAATTCTCAATAAAGAACTTCTGTTTTAGATACTCCAGAAATAAAGTCTAACTGGTTAGTAATGCATGAAGCTGGTGATGCTGTCTGTGGAGATGATTAATCATCTTCTGCTGAGATCTTGAGAGATTTAATGTCTTTTATTTCAGTTGATTTCATCTAAGGCTGTGGCTGAAGTCAGGTGTAGTTCTTGGGTTTCTCTTTTCTTCAGTGATTCTGCTTGTTAACAGCAGCTGTTCATCACTAATGATCAATCATCACTTAATTAATCACTTAATTATCTCATTAACTTTAACACTGCTTCAGTGTTACTTTAACACTCTTTTAGAGTGGGACCATATATGCTCCGAGCAGTGTTAATTTAACACTCAGGATTTTACTGTGTATTAATCATATAAATCTTGCTAATATTAATCATTCACAATATTGATCACACTTTACAGTTTAACTCCTACACACAGTAATTGCTCACGGTCGAGTGAATTACAGCGTTGCGAATCGGTTCACCTGAATCAGTTAAAATAACGATAACGATAAAATAACGAGGGAACTGGATTCAGCAGCGGAAGTCGTCATAGTTGGGTTAACTTGAAGAGCAGTGAATGGGAGAGTACCACAAAAATCTTTTTTTGCATTCCCATTTGCTCAAATAGCAAAAGAAAAACTCCACGATAGTGTTTTCATGACTTTCAATAAAAGGGAAAATATTGAGAGCAACTGATAACGGCTGTCAGAAGAGAGAACGATGTCAAATTTACCGTCCCTCCCATAGATGCTGCATTAGAAACCTTTGATGCAAAGCTAATATAAGCTACAAAGGATAGTGTTATAAATGTACACATAAAAAAAAAAATCAATCAAAATATAAAAAAAACTTTTGAAGGATTTATGATGCTATATAACATATATATATATAACAGATCAAAATATACTTCATAAATGCTCTGGAGGGTTATAGAAGTGGATCAGAGGGATTGCTGGCTTCATTTCCCGCCATTATCTCCTCTGTCATGCAGTGAAACACAGCGTGTCTCTAGCGGCCGACAGAAGAACTGCGACCCTCAGAGAGACCGTCGAGTTGCACCGTGTCAGTATCAGACGAGACTTTATGACAACTTCTGTCTAAAACACTCGGTTTATTTCGGTTAATAGGTGTGTAAGGGCGAGCCCAGTACATGAGAAAACGGACATGCATAAGATGAGGGCGACAAGAACAAGTTATACGAGTCATTCTATGGAAATGTCTTTACAGAAATATTACACTTGATAAACACTCTAGGGGTGCAATTTATTTATATTTTAAAATGAAACAATATGTTATTTGAACAACTACACCTTCTAGAGCCATCAATGTGGCAATATTTTTTTTTTTATAAATTATAAAGAATTCCAATCACCACAAAACTGCTCATCCCCACAGTTTTGAGGTCAAAACCGTTTTTTTCTACCATTTAAAATACAATAAATTATTTTATTATACTTACATGATACATTTGATAGCTATGAATACATTACTGTCAATAATGTATTCATAGCTATCAAATATATCATGTAAATATATCATGAAAACGAAATGCCAAATAAATATCATAAATGATATACTGAAAGTAGTGGTCCCCTGGAGTTGTGTCACTGGTGCTACCGTTTAACAAAAATTGTTTATTTTGAAATAAAAATCACACTGACATCACTTGACTTCCTCCTTCCTGTTTCCTGAAGATCTATGAAGAAAGGTCCATGATAAGTCCACTGTCTCTTTTCAGATATCAGAAATGTTCTCATTTATCTCATGATTTCATATGAAGCTTTTAGTGGAAGTCACTGGCATGACCTACGTCATTGTTAGGGAATTGTAAAAAACTAGAATACAAATGGATTGAACTACTTCATCTAGTGAGTATACCATGATTGACAACATGTGGTTTGATACCTTGCAGCAGACATTTTGTAAAATGCATTTTTCATGAAAATTGTCACTGGTGTTACCTTCCTTATGGTTAGCACCAGTGAAGATCAGTTTATGTTTATGTTCTTTTACTAACTGCTTTCACTAATTGCTTAATGTATGCCAAAATAGTCTAATTTACTTAAAGTTGAAGAATAAGGATCTTTGGTCTTGTCACTGGTGTTACCGTGTTTTTTCTGTCACATTCAATAAAAAATAATAATAATTTTACATCCATTTAATTCTGCTACACTCAAGAGTTAAGATTTAAAGGATTGCGTCATTACTTGTTTATAACTGTTTTTTTTTTCTTCAAATATTTTAATTGTTATAGCAAATGCATGGTTGTGCAAATGAACTAACATAGAATAAGGATCTTTGGTCTTGTCACTGGTGTTACCGTGTTTTTTCTGTCACATTCAATAAAAAATAATAATAATTTTACATCCATTTAATTCTGCTACACTCAAGAGTTAAGATTTAAAGGATTGCGTCATTACTTGTTTATAACTGTTTTTTTTTCTTCAAATATTTTAATTGTTATAGCAAATGCATGGTTGTGCAAATGAACTAACATAATTCAATCACACTTTTAACAAACCTGATTAAAAAAAACAAAACATAATCTCCTTATTTGTTGCATTATCGTTATTTTTCTGTAACTCTGACTACATGTGCTGAAAAAATCGAGAAATAATATTTCATAATATTGCCAAAGTAGTAAGATAACACCAGTGACAAAAAGAGGGGGAGATAAAAAACCATTAAAGGGGTCATAGGATGCCCATTTTCCACAAGTTGATATGATTCTTTAGGGTCTTAATGAAAAGTCTGTAACATAGTTTGGATAAAATTTCAGCCGCATTCATCGTGAAACTTGCTAATTAGCACATTATTAGGAAAGGCGATTTGCAAAGATTCATAACAAAACCTTATACTCACTTCTGCTGTAGATGAGGCTGGATCATGAATGATTCGCGCGGACATAGATGCATTTATGTAGATCAGGGGCGCATTCCCTTCAGAAACAAATGTAATCCACTGTGTCTTCAGCGGCTCAGAT
>NW_015546115.1:738006-739882 GCF_001515605.1 Sinocyclocheilus anshuiensis | reverse complement strand
ACACACTGCCAACACACATTTCAGTTCAAACTACTTGTAAAAGTGCATGTAGCATCCTATGACCCCTTTAAGCTGTCATTTATGTGCATTCATAAAGTCAAAAGGTAATCTAATAATGTAGTCTAAGTTTAAATGTAGAACGACTCTAAACAAAATTGACTTAAAACAACATGCCTCAGATGTAAATATATTAGGGATTTTCTGTAATCAGTTACATTGTTGTATTTCTTTACGTTTTCAGAATACACAATTATGTTATTAATTATTAATAGCTAGATTTCTGTACATGTGTTAGTGCATTTTTAAAGACATTGTTTTACTTTTGATTTTTGAAATCCACACAAGAGACTGAGGTCAGAAACAGATGAGGTTCACTGCTCGAACAGACTGGTTAATATTGATCTAGAATAAGATGATAATGACAGCCTGTTGAACTATAAGGTCTATAAATACCCAATATTCAATATCATTTAGCAATGTTAAACCAGCATTCATGAGAGCATGGCAAGAAAATAAATACATAAATATTCTTTGAGCTTGGGACATATTGAGGAGATCGTCCCTTTAAAAAAACAGCCATTAGCTAATATGCTAATTCTAGAGAGCATCTGATTGGACGAAAATCTGCGTAGTGCAGGATGTCATCAATGTTTTTGTTGTATAGTTTAAGTGTAGCTATTTCTGCTAAGAGTGAGTGTTGTGAGGATTTAGGAGTAGGCTACACTAGCATAAAGATGAACTCAACTTCACGGTGTAAAGATCTCTGACTGAACCTCTTTATTTTCTTCTGATCGTTCATTGTCAACCAACACAACTTACTGTGCATTTTCTCTAATGGTAACTTCTTTCTTCAGGGGTTTGAACCTACAACCTTTGGCTTCTCAGCTCGATGTTCAGTTGCCATCTTTTGTTCACTTTCTCCTCACCTTTCCTTCAGTATGTCTTTCCTTCTTTTCTCACTCTCTTTGCATTCCTTCCTTATTGTCTGCTTTGTGGAAACTGCTGTTGTGTTTGAGAAAGAGTAGAAATGCGATGGCAGTGAAGTGACTTCAAGAAGGGAACCTGCGCATTATTGGGTAAAACAACCAACTGGCTGAATGTGAAGCACTTACTAGCAACAAATGCCAAATTAAGCTCAGTTGAACCCATAATATGATGTGCATCAAGAACAAACGTGTTGCATTTCTGTCAGATCAGCCTGAATCCAAACTCAAGCCTTTCCTCTCTCACCCTTTCACTCGTTTCTGGAGGTTGATCTAATCTGGTCTAAGCTGCATGTCTTTGGTCGGGTCTGTGTGTGTTGGTGGTGTCTCTCTAGGACTGAGGTGAGCTTTCCGATGTGTGGCTGCTCAGAAGTTGCCGAAGATTTCCTGTTTCTTGCTCCAGTCCATCGGGGGCGCTCTCTTGTTGGGCCGTTTGGCCCGGGCTTTCTGCTTGGCCTCCGCCGCGGTCAGACTCAGATGCAGACCGCTCTCCCAGAACGGATCTAGCGGCCGCTCCTCAGAGTTCACGTCTGGCTTTGGTTTAGGGGCGTCATCGCTGGAGAGATGGTCAGAATCTGTGAGCTGTGAAAACACAACACAAGGTTTTTGCTAGCGCTGTCAAATGATTAATCGCATCCAAAATAAAAGTTATTGTTTACATAGTATATGTGTGTGTACTGTGTATATTTATTATGTGTATATAATTACAAACACATGCATATATTTCAGAAAAATATGTTGTTTATACATTAAATATATTTATATATAATATCAAATATAAGAATATAAATATATAAATGTATATACACATGTAAATATTTTCAGTATATATACTGTATGTGTGTGTGTTTATTTATACATAATAAATATATACAGTACACACATATGTAAAC
>NW_015546115.1:731035-737942 GCF_001515605.1 Sinocyclocheilus anshuiensis | reverse complement strand
ATCGCGATTAATCGCATCCAAAATAAAAGTTTTTGTTTACATAATATATGTGTGTGTACTGTGTATATTTATTACGAACACATGCATGTATATATTTAAGAAAAATATGTTGTTTATATATTAAATATATTTATATATAATATCAAATATAAGAATATAAATATATAAATGTATATACACATGTAAATATTTTCAGTATATATACTGTATGTGTGTGTGTTTATTTATACATAATAAATATATACAGTATTTTGGATGTGATTAATCGCGATTAATCGTTTGACAGCACTAGTTTATTTGCATGCATTATTGTTTCAATCTAAATATATTATGCAAAGTATGCTATCAAATTAATGATCAATGAATTCAAGGTATAGTTTTTTTTTTTTTAATGGGAAATGAACCCATGACCTTGCTGTTGCTAGTGCCATATAGTACTGTTTGAGCTACAGGAAGCACATTAATAATACTACTACTACTAATAATTATAATAATAATAATAATAATGATGATGATGAAATAATTAATTAATAATATATAAAATTATCAAATTATTATTATTATTAATAATTGTTATGTTAAAGCTTCTGTGACTCTGGTGTCTTGGGGAGCCGTTGCTGATTGGTGGCTCAGTCAGTGTGATGTTGATGATTGGTGGAGAGATCTTGGGGGTGTCTGGGACCAGTGAAGAAGACACAGGGCTGTGTGCAGATGGATATGTCGTTCCAGGACTCTCTATGATCGGCCCGTCCACACAGTCCTCTGTTTGACAGAAATTCATTGGTAAGATAATTACTGACACGTCGCCTAGTTGTGAATTAGAGCTAGTTTCTAAGTGCACGAAGCATCAGCCGTGTTTTGCATAAACTAGTGAACACAGTAGCAGTCAGGTGAGGTTAAGTAAATACAAAATTAATCTTTCCCGTTTGGTTTCCTTCTGTGGACTTTCCCAGAACTCCCAGGACACATATAGGAAAATTCTATTAATATACTGTCCATGCGAAAACACGCACTGTACCTTTAAGATGAATAGATGTGGGCACGATGCGCAGTCGGTTGAAGAGCTCATCTGTGTCGGGATCCACCACCAGCAGACGTGTGTCTGTGCCGCCCGCTCTGATCAATGCCACCACCTCCGCGTGACGCAGGCCCTCGACACTCCTGTCGTTCACCTGCAAACATGACAGACAGAGGAGAGAGCTGACTCTGAATGAATACTCACTACTGCACACTTTCTATACTATATATATCGCAAGATTCCAGTTCAGGCCTTAACTGAACCCCAATTCATCCAACTCAAGCTACACCGAAATTAAAAACAAGAGAGCCTGAACCTATACATCTCTAGATAGAACAGCACGACATACACAACTATACTGAACTACATGTTTATTATATCATACAAATATACTATTGTTGTTATATCACATAATGTAATAATATGATTATATTTAATATTATTTATTATATTATTAATTTAATTGATTTATTATATTACAATATAATACATTTTCCCTATTACTTAAATACACTTTTTATTTAAATATTTTTATTTATTTTTTATATGATGAACTGTTTATTTATTATATAATATAATAAATACAATATTATTTTTTATATTACATAGTAATATATTACACTAATATTACACTAATATTAGTGTAATATATTAAAATTTGAGTATTACTGTTACCAGCAACAATAATAATACTAATAATATAAATACTATTTAACTTATTATTGTTATTTTCCAATCATTGATAATATATTATTATAAAATTTTAATATAGCCAACAACAAATATAAATAATTATTATAATTAAATAAAATTAAGATATTACACTAATATTACACTAATATTAGTGTAATATATTACACTAATATTATTTAATATATTATTACTTACATTTATTTATTATGTTATATAAAATATTATTTTGATACTACATAAAAATATATAAGGTGATTCTAATAAAATAAAAAATCATATAATATATTTTAATATGAAATAAAACCATAATATAATAAATATAATATTATTGTAGTGAACTAAATTATTTATTATATTATTAACTACTTTTATTTATTATATTATAATGTAAGAAATACAACATTATTTTATATTACATAATAACATATCATATTTGTTACGTATCCGGTCCATGAACTTCCGTCTGCTAGCCATCAGAGGTCACCCTTTCCATTTCATTGACTCTCGCACTACACACTGTTGCATATCACCACGGATTACATATCTCATATATATCAATATATAATTTGTTACTAACAACATAATAATAATAATAATTATTAAATGAATAATATATCATATCAATAAATTATTATTACTGATATCAACACCAAGTGTAATAATAATAATAATTTAGATTAATATACAATATTTTATATGGTTAAAATATTATTGTTACCAACAACAACATGTTTTTATTATTATTTAATTAATAATATACCATATTAACATATGACTGTTATTGTAACAATAATTACTATTATTTAATACCCTGCCTGTGTTTCTGACCTCTTCTGCTTTAAATAAAAGCTTGCGCATGGATCCGCACGTCTCACGTCTTGTCAGCCCCGTAACAGAATTATTCTAATGAAATAAAAGATATAATATATTAAATTTAATTAATCATTTGTCTCAATACTTTAAAACAAAGAGAGAGGTTGAACCAATAGAACTCAATAGACCAGTATCATGGACACACAACATGTACACTCCTTATACTTAACTATATTATTTAATTATTATATTATTAATTATATTTATCTATTTATTATATTATTTTACAGTGCAGTACAACAATATTATAATATATTACTATTTATTATAGTGTTGATTATATTAATTTATTATATTATAATACACTAAATATTATAATTTAATATAATCTATTATAATATTAAATTATATTTATATAATTTCTCTCAATATGTTCAGGTGCAACACAGAATTGTCGGTCAGTATTTGTCCAGCAGGTGGAGTGTGAGGCCGCGTTACTTCCACTTTCTGTGGAGCTTCCTCTTCCTCTTCCTCTCTTTGAAGAAGCCTTACATAACAAACTTTCCTCTGACATTTTTCTCTGTTTCTCCAGCTGTCTCTGTCTGATAATAGAGTTTGGGGTGTGTAGGCTGCTGTTGCCGGTCAAACACAGAAACTGATGTAATGCATGTGAAAGTCTGAGGCTTCCTGAGGTTCTTACAGGAGGAAGGTGTTTATATTCTAATAAAGTGCGTCACAACCACGTCATTACACTTCTGAGGAATCTTATTCATAACGTGCCGCTTCTAAAATACATCTTGCATTTTGTGAGATGCCGTTTTCCTCCTAATGGCACTTTGTACTGCAGATCTAAACGTTTAAATTAGATGATTTTTTTTTTTTTTTTAATTAAATTAGACTTTGAAATTAGTTCTAAGTTTTGGCCTTACTGTTGCCAGCGCCATAATGTACTGTTTGAGCTACAGGAAAGCACATAATGATAATAATAATAATGATAAATACATTAATAATAATAATTTATCATTTTAATTAATTGATAATATACTATATTATTAAATTATTATTATTGTTGTTACATAACTTTTGGAGAGCAACCATCACACAACATTTGTGATGTGGTTTTCTTCAAAAATGTCAAAATTAGTGCTGTCAAACGATTAATCGCATCCAAAATAAAAGTTTGTGTGTACATAATATATGTGTGTGTACTGTGTATATTTATTATGTATATATAAATACACACACATGCATGTATATATTTTGAAAATATTTACATGTATATATTTATATTCACATTTACACAAGTTGCCATTTGAGGTGGTGCTTCAAACTATTCAAACTATAATTCATGAAGTTAATAACTGACTATAAATCATGTTTTGCTAACGATATTCAAATGCATTCAGAGACAAACACTGCTGGGTGAATTAAACACTGTTTGTCAGTCATAATTACCGATCTGTCTGTGATAATTACAGAAAACAGCCGCAAATTAAATCCATTAGGACGGATTTGCGATCGGTGACGATCACGGCATCACACACACCCTCACACACACTCAGACACTCACACTCACCCTCACACTCTCACACACACACACACACACACACACACAGCTCTAAAACGGGATCCTCCCCTCACGAAGCAAACAGCATTTCTCTTCATTAGCGTAATTTGCCTCTCTCTAGAAATTGAATCTAATCTGATCCAGTGCTGCTAATCTGGGCTAATGGAGGCTGCTGTAACCCCGTGCCATCACCTCGATGAGCCGGTCTCTGGGCCTCAGGCCCACGCGCTCCGCCGGAGAGTCGGGGTCCACCGAGCGGATGAACTGACCCACGCGCGACTTCTTGCAGTGCAGGTTGAAGCCGTAGCCCTGCTCGCCTATAGTCATGTGACACGAGCGCGGACGCAGGTCCTTCAATACCACATCCTCCTCCAACGCTGTCTCCTCCTAGAGAGAGAAAAAGTAATTTTCTCATTTACTCATCCTCAAGTTGTACCAAACCTGTATGAGTTTCTTTCTACTGTTGAACACAAAAGAAGACATGTCAAAGAATGTTGGTGACCAAACAGTTGACGGTAGCCATTGACTTCTATGGTGTTTTTCCATACTATGGAAGTCAATGGCTACCATCAACTGTTTGGTTACCGAAACCATTTTTGGTTGAACTATCTCTTTAATTTCCAGAGTGAGATAAATCAGAGGAATACAGTGAAAGTTATTTGTTCAACATACTGTGTATAGCCTATATTCTGTATATTTACTAGTGCTGTCAAACGATTAATCGTGATTAATTGCATCCAAAATAAAAGTTTTTGTTTACATAATAAATGAGCGTATACTGTGTATATTTATTATGTATATATAAATACAAACACATGCATGTATATATTTAAGAAAAATATGTTGTTTATATATGAAATATATTTATATATAATATAAAATAAGAACATAAACATATAAATGTATATGCATGTAAATATTTTCAAAATATGTACTGTATGTGTGTGTATTTATATATACATAATAAATAAACAGTATTATGTAAACAAAATCTTTTATTTTGGATGCAATTAATTGTTTGACAGCACTAATATTTACTCAATAATGTAAATAATAAATAATCTGTATTTATATTACTTCAAGATGGACAGACATTTTCATCAAACAGTTTTACAGACACATTTTTCAAAAATTTTCTGGTGTTTTCTGTATGACAGTTCACAGAGGCAGCTGCACCATTAATATTTTTAATGTATTTATTTTTTGTTTGCATAAAAACTGCAATTGATCGTTTTACATGTTGATCAGATGATCTACTTCCAATCTAAGTGGACAGTTCTTGGCCAGAATAAGATGCATTATAGGTCAGACTTTATGCAATTTAGCCAAAGGTCCACATGCATCAGTATTCATTAAGAAACGAATAGTCACAAACAACATATTTCACATTACAAGCATTATCAGTGCCGTTCAAGTACTACGTTAATGCAATTATAAACACTCCGACTATCAAATAGTTGCAGTTATTTTTATTCATTTTTACAAGTACAAACTACTCCCAAAAATATTTTTTGAATTTTATTAATGATGAAACGGTCTTCCATTACATTACATTATTTTATGCAATAATTTATCTCACTAAAATACACAGTTGCACTTATGTTTTACAATTAATTAAAAAAATTAATTTGCCTTCACCATACACGGCAAGTCACTCGAAAAACTTTTTTCCTATTTAATCAGAAATATGGTTGCAAAGGGGTGGAAACTTTGGGGTGGTGTACACAAGAAGTCACTAGCAAAAATTTGTTTTTGATTTAATTATAAATATTTTTTAATATCTCCCCTTACATTACAAATTTGTTATGTAATCGTTTAGGCTCATTTTATTTTTATTAAAATGCATAAACAACTTTATGATACTCAAAGTAAAAAATATTATTATGCAAAAATTGCATTTCACTAATATAATAAATGTTTTATTTTTTAACTATGTGGAGGTGTTGCATTCTCAGTGCTGCCACAAGGGGCGCCATAGAGGACATCAATATAAACAGTCAGTTTTCTTCTTCTACAGTCAGTTTTCTAATTCAGGTCAATTAATGCCTTAATAATAACAGATCTGGTTTAATGATACAGACATTTGAAAAAAACTATCGCAAACTTGAGTTTGTATGTTTGTTGCCGCCAACAAAAATACACGCACAACAAGACTGCATTCTCGCATTATCTTTATCAGGCATTCACGTCTGCATTTGCGCAACGTTTCTGGCCAAAGACAAAGGAACAAAACATCCTGTCTGTTATCATAAGCCGTATGACACGATACATGCACGACCCTGGGCCATGCACGAGGACGTGCCAGCATGTGTGCGTGACCATTGGCTCATTTCCTTCAAGAAGTGAAACACGCCCAGGAGGAATAAGGGACATTCTGTGAGACACCATGTCACTTCCTGTTCTAAGACAATACAAGGGTGGTGTCTGTTTGTGTCCCATGGGGTAGAGTGACTGAAGAACCTGGCCTTACACACACACGTGCTTCAGCTCCTGAGGCTGAGACGCCTCTTAATCTAATCCAGCACACACACGCACAAACAACACGCTCACTGAATTCTGGGAAAATAACCAGAAATCAGACACCCAGGACCAGAGAGTGGGAACAACACAAAGCAGGTAAATGAAAATTAAGGTCACAGAGAGAGAGAAAGATGAGGACAACAAATGAAAGAAAAGAGACAGAGAGAGATGCAAATTTAGTTTCACTTAAAGGGGTCAGATCTATTTTTTTTTTAACAATTGATGTTTCCTGCAAAAGGTGCTTTAAAGGGGTCATAGGATGCCCATTTTCCACAAGTTGATATGATTCTTTAGGG
>NW_015546115.1:725145-730652 GCF_001515605.1 Sinocyclocheilus anshuiensis | reverse complement strand
AACACCGGGTGGATTTTTATCATTATAGGGTGGTTGTGTACACACACTGCCAACACACATTTCAGTTCAAACTACTTGTAAAAGTGCATGTAGCATCCTATGACCCCTTTAAGAGACATTTTTACCTCCTTTACATGTCAACGAAGCACATATTTTACTGTATATAATTTAAGTTAAGGTTTCTTGCACAAAAAACACTCATAATTAATTCTAATAAACAAGCTGATTTTGCTACTGTACCTTTAAGGCTTCCATATATACTTAACCTACTACATACACTACCCCTCAAAAGTTTGGGGTCAGTAAGATTTTCTTTCTTTTTTTTTAAAAATGAATAATAATAATAATAACATTAGAAATGTATACTTTTATTCAGAAAGGATGCATTAAATTGACAGTAAAGACATTTATATAGAACGCTATTTTCTAATAAATGCTGTTCTTTTGAACTTTCAAGTCATCAAAGAAAAAAAACATGGTTTCCACAAAAATATAAAGCAGCACAGCTGTTTTCAACATTGATAATAATATGCAATGTTTCTTGAACATCAAATCAGCATATTAGAGTGATTTCTGAAGGATCATGTGACACTGAACACTGGAGTAATGATGCTGAAAATTCAGCTTTGCGTCGCAGGAATAAACTACATTTTAAAATACATTCAAACAGAAAACAGTTATTTTAAATTGTAATAATATTTCACAGTATTACTGTAATTTTGATTAAATAAATGCAGCCTTGGTGTTTCGAAAACATAAAATCTTACTGATTTTTGAACGGTAGAGTATACTGTAGTACAGTACCTTTAAGACAGACCTCTGTTATGATTGGCTGTTCTCTTTGCATGGGAAATAAAAACATACTTATACTTATCTCTAAACTCATAGATATGTGAAAGCATTTTTTTAAATGTCTATACATTTATACTGTACTGTACGTATCAGTGTCTATTCAAACTAACTGCACTTTCAAATACAAATACCTACCAATACTAGTCCTACACTATTAAAAATAAAGGTTCTTTATAGTCAAAAAAAGGTTCCTTAGATTTTTTAAATGTTCTTCAAAATGGTTCTTTTAGGAACTGTTCACTGAAAGGTTCTCTGGGGAACCAAAAATGCTTCTTCTATAGCATCACTGCAAAAACGCCCGATTGGAACCTTTATTTTTAAGAGTGTAATTGGGTTGGAAATGAGAGACTTTGCAGATCCGCACCACATAATAATCTCATCATGAAGCCCCTGCTGCCTAACCTCACCTGTGTGCTGGTCTGAGATCCGCTGAGGTCAGTGCTGAGCTCACACTCAGGTTCAGGCTTGGCTGTGACTTTGGTGAAGGGTTCGGCCTCCGGTTCAGTCTTGCGTTCGCAGGGTGACGCCAGACGGGCATGAGCTCTGTAGAGCGGAGAGCCGTTCATCACTCCTCCAGCGCTGCTGGGACTCTACCAGAAGACAGTGAAGTAGACATTCAGCTGAACCTGAACGGCTGTGGTCGGTGTTTCTGTTCTTTCAGTGGCAGCATTGTTTGTGTTGCGTTTGGGGAAGCTGCTTTGAAACTGTTGTTTGCCAAGAAACAACCTACTCATAATTTAAATGAGCAAAACCACAGTCAAACTAGCCTTCTGTTCGGCTTCTGTAGACGTTATCACTCTCCACACTGGTGCAAAAAGATCTAAATAAAGCTATAAAATCAAATTAAAGCAACAAACCACAAGAGGTTGTCTGTTACAGTGATTTTACTACAAGCAATGGGTGTTTTTGAAACTCCCTTAACTGTGGTAAAATCACTGTATTATGAGACCTCAAGTGGCTTCTTGCTTTTATATAATGAAGACAGCAGCATTATGATGAAAATAGATACATTCATACAGTAATACTAATAATAATCAACAATTCTTCCACCAAGTAGTTTAGTTCATTAGCAAAACTACAGGTTGTTCATGGCTGCTAATGTCAGATTTATTAAAACAGAAAAAGGCTTAAAAGTGCTGTGAGTGATTTCTGAGAAACACTGTTGAAAGTTAATCGGACCGAACACTGAAACACACTTGCAGCCAATCACCAGTAAGGGGGCGTGTCAAATCATGCCGGGGGAGGTGCCTGTTGCATAACATGTTTGTGAATTAGGGGGCGGAGCTATCAAGTTTTAAGTTGATTTGCACAGAAACAAGCGCCTCGTTGCTAGATGACACATGACAAAATAAAAACAAAATGTTTTCAAATCGGCTCAAAATATCCTTTGACTGAATAGAATCAAAGTGAATTCTGTCGACTCTGACTTTAAGCAACTATGCGTTGACTCATCCAGGGTGAAAGTCATGTAGTGTTTTCCAGCCTTCCACTTCAATTTTTATAAAAGAAATGAGAAACCTGGAATTCAAACACTTTTAGTTACTTTTCGTTGCTCTCCAATACTGTTAGATGGTTGTTGGTTTGAATCCCACTGCAGCTAATAATAAAACAAACAATAACATGACTGCAAGTTGACCATCTCTGGATTATGTTGTTTACAGGACTCTTGCTGTGTGCTGATCCGGCAGCCGTCTGCTACCTGGGCAGGTGTCAACACACCTCACCTGAACTGGACACATCCAGGTCTGTAAAGAGCTTAGGCAGCTCCAGGCAAGCACCTCTAGATGAAGCCAGACTGAAGCTCCTGATGGAGGGCAGGTGTGTGTGTGGACTAAATGTATCCCTCATGTTTTACCACACACACACACTGTAATCTTGGCCATGGTTGACTTCACAGCAGTGTAAATCAAAAATCTGATATTTTGAGATGTATCCAATCACTTGCATAAACTCAAACGTCCACACAATTATTAGTGATCAGTTTTATAGTTTGAGTGTTTGTCTTACATGCTAACAATTTACTGCATGAAACACACTGTGGTCAGGTTATTCTTGCTGCATGTGAAGCCACATTTAACCCTATTCATATGATGTTCTTTGCATTGATGTCATTTTAGTATCATTGACATACTAAATATTTTTTTGTAAATATTTTGTTAATGTTTATTTTAATAACCCTGCTTTGCATGATTTTGGTTTTCAAAAAAGTCACATAACCTGTCCATGTTCACACGCCTAATTTGACTAGCTTCTATCAAGTGACACATTTCCATTGATTGGACCTTATGCAGACTTCATTTTATTTGCTAAACCCTGGTGTTTCCGTGAAAAGCACATGCCCAATACAAGCTCTTCTAGAGCTTATTAAGCAGATCCAGAATACTTTTTTACATTTTTTTTTATCAAGAATAAACCTAACTTTAACAAAACAGAGCACACTGAATTTAATTAATTTAGTTATTAAATTAATACCATTCACCAGTCTTAATACTTAACTTTAATAAGCGGTCTTAAAGGGAGAGTTACCTAAAAATGAAAATTCTCTGTTGTTCAAAACCTGTATGAGTTTCTTTTTTCTGTTGAACACAAAGATATTTTGAAGAATGTTGGTAACAAAACAGTTGCTGGTAGCCATCGACTTCCATAATATGGTATAAAAATACTAAGGAAGTCAATGGCTACCAGATGTGCTGTACATGTGGAAGAATTGACAATAAAGCAGACCTGACTTGGAAACTGCAAGTCTTGGAAACTGAAACTTGGAAACTGAACTTGGAAACTTGAAACTGCAACATTCCTTAAAATATCTTCTTTTGTGTTCAACAGAAGAAGAAAAAAACACATAGGTTTGGAACAACATTGTGAGAATTTTTGGGTGAACTGTCACTGTCATCCATTAATGATTCTTAGTACTTGTGAAAAAGCATTAAATAATTGACCACAATTTGATTTATAAACTTTTCAAAATACAACTTAGGTATTTACCTTTTCTAAAGGTAACTTTTAGAAAATCGTAAATTGCTATTTCTTATAATGCACTGTATGTTTGGTGTCACATGCAGTCAGAGATGAAAATAGGCTAAAAAGAGGTGTCGTTTATTTATTACCTTTGTATTATTTTGCATCATATCATTGTAGCAGAAGAATGCAGTCATTTAACAACCATTGAACCACTTGGATCTGGTATTTTTTTCTTTTAAATGTAACTGTTTAGAATTCTTGATTCCCAACCTTGTTCTTCATACAGTATGATCTAAATATAGCACACTGCTCCTCTCTGAGTCTGGACTGCATTTCCTCCTAGACTTCCTCTCATGGAGTCTCCAATATGAGGGAAGTTCTTATACAGAGAAAGAGACAGTATGGCCACTATATGCCATGTTGTGTCATGTTTCCACCTATCCAGAAACCACTTACTTTTCGTTTCACTTACAAAGGTGCAAGCAGTCACATGAGAGGTCTTCTCACCTTATTAATGAAAATGCCCTCAGAGCTCTGTCTGCTGTAGGGAGGAGTGGCGGAGTCTCGCGGGGAGGCGCGGGGAGAGGACGCCGCTGAGGAGCGAGAGGACAGAGAGCCCATCTCAATCGCCCTATCCTCCGTACACGGCAGACCGTGAAACTTCAGGAACTCATCTGTGACCCGGTCCACCACCAGCAGCCTGGTGCGGTACTCCACCTCCAGGATCCTCTGCACAACCTGAGAGACACACAGAACGTAACACTCACTAAAACATACTCAAAGTACCATGCTATTACCGTGCAATGTTGGAACATGGTACAATATTAATTTTGCTAACAAACGCAAAGTTTATCGGAATGAAAACGTTATTTATTTATTTTTTTGCGTGAATGCAACGTTTATTGGGGAATGCAAACCATTTGCGCACAAACACAAAGTTTATTGGGGGAATGCAAAAGTTTTGTGAACAAATGCAAATTCTGAACATAAAAGTTTTGCATGTGAAACCAAAGTTTATCAGGGGAACACAAAAGTTTTGCGCATGAATGAATAGTTTATCAGGGGAACATAAAAGTTTTGCGCATGAAAGAAACGTTTATCGGGGAACGTAAAACTTTTGCACACACACAAAGTTTATCTGGGGAATGCAAAAGTTTTGCACATGAACGTAAAGTTTATCAGGGGGGAACGCAACATTTTTGGACATGAACGAAAAGTTTTTCATGGGAACGCATAAGCTGTGTAGGCTATAGGGGTGTAAATCGGATGGTTTGTCACGATACGATACGATATCGATTCTCAAACCCAGCGATACGATATTTGCCGATACCTCAAAAAATTCTACGATACGATTCGATACAGGAGTATATCGATCGATATATCGATATTATGATATTATATACCTATTTTAAACATCCATCTATTTGTTTTTAAACACCATTTTTATTAAATCACAAATGCAATCAAAATATATAACATGCACATTTATATGAATTTTTCACATCCTGTACCAATTCACATCCAATTGGGACATTCACAAAAAAAAAAAAATAGGCCTACACTTTATTATTTTTTTAAATAGCCTAATAAAGAAAATAAACAATTGGAAAAATTATTCTGGCTGCTACTATGGGCTCAGTGCTAAAAATCTTTTCTACAGATAACCAAATTACAAGCAATAGCAGAAAATAAAT
>NW_015546115.1:724753-725135 GCF_001515605.1 Sinocyclocheilus anshuiensis | reverse complement strand
CGTGACAGACACAGTGATGAAGCTGGTATGTTTGCAGTACACAAGCCACGGTTAAGACAGCTGACTCCACTGTGATGACTCCACTGACAGCTCTCTCGCTCTCTCTTTCTCTCTCTCTTGCACTCTTTCTCTCTCTCTTTCTCGCGCGCGCTCTCTCTCTCGCTCTCCCGCTCTCGCTCTCTCTCTCTCGTGCTCTCTCACGCTCTCTCTTTCTCTCTCTCTCGCACTCTTTCTCTCTCTCTCTCTCGCGCGCTCTCCCGCTCTCGCTCTCTCTCTCGTGCTCTCTCTCTCTCTCTCTCTCGCTCGCTCACGCACGCACACACACACACGATGCGCAAAACTCCGCATTTGAACAGTCAATAACAAATACTTAAACTAATAA
>NW_015546115.1:719725-724664 GCF_001515605.1 Sinocyclocheilus anshuiensis | reverse complement strand
ATGTTTACTAGGATATTCGCCAAAACGCGCATTTTGAAGTAATTTTGTCTGTATTTATTCATCCATGCACAAAAAGCAGAAGAGAACTCAATTTAGTATTCGCGCAGTGTAGACGCGGTTGTCTGTGTGTGTGCGTTTCAGATGTGCGCACAGAAAACTTCTCACACAGCGCTCGACTGTTCCGCAAACAATCCCAAGCGTCCCTGCTTTTGGGCAGTCCTTGGCTGCATCCGCAAACTTAGGCAGCTGACTTGCAAACCAGTGAAGTAAACAACAGTGCAGATATAATGATTTGTAGTGCAAAAGAGCTTATTTAGACTGATTAAAGTGACAGTGTGTGTGTGTATTTGGGAGGGGGGAGTGGGAGAGTCCGTCAGAGGGTCAGAGTTCAGTGGTGCATGAGGCAAAAGAGGGGAGGGGGGTCAAGGTCGGGAGGGAGCTCAGCTTCCTGACTGCCTGATGGATGAAGCTGTCCTTCAGTCTGCTGGTCCTGGCCTGGAGACTCCGCAGTCTCCTCCCTGATGGCAGCAGACTGAAGAAGCTGTGTGTCGGGTGGGTGGGATCACCTGCAATACAGGATTGTGGGATATCAAAGGCAGCGAAGTATACATCTATGCTGCCTTCAAAATTCGATCAGAAGGTACCTCCGGAGACAGGAAGTAAAGCAGAATTTGGATTCGGATGTTCCTTGATGCCTTCCTGCCTTGGAATGCTGCCTCCGAAGGCAGCATTTTAGAGTTTTCAGATGCAGCCATCGAGTCCTGACTCAGTCCTGATTCTCGTTCAAACTCACGTATCAGGACCTCAGGACTCCTGAGGTCCTGACTCCTGATACGCGAGTTTGAACGAGAATGCACGCGTTGTCGTTAATGCTTAGACGGACATTATGTGAAAATGTGGACAGTGCCAAAATAAAGGTGTCTATTTATACTACAGATATCGATATTTTACACGTAGCATCAATGCATCGTATCGTCAGACATCATATCGATGTATCGATCCATATCGATGAATCATTACACCCCTAGTAGGCTATACATGACCAGTCAGTTGCGTGAACGAAAAGTTTATTGCGGAATGCAAAAATTTTGCATGCAAAGTTTATCAGGGGAACGCAAAAGTTTTCAAGCGCGATCATGCAAAGATTAATGCCGAGTTCACACTGCACGATTTTAACCCGATTTTTCACTCGCCGACAGGTTTTGCAAAATCGCAGACAAATGCTTGAAATCGGAGGCAAATCGGTGCTCGTTCACGCGAGTGACAATCACGCAGTGTGAATTATCAAAGACGCGGGAGGGAATCGCCGACGCCCGTGAAATATTTGGCATGCTAAATATCTGGAGCTGTCGGCGATTCACAATCACGCTGTGTGAAATGAGTTCTGACTGAAAAACACATCGGCAATGACCTACAGCCAATGAGAGACCAAGATACAGGGCAGCGGGAAATTCGGGGAGGAGTTATATGAAACGTAGTTTGCGGACCAGTGTTGCCAAATCCGTGATTGCCACCGGTTGTTTTTTATGTCAGCAGGTTGAAGCGACCCCAATAACGTGATATTTAGGCCCTGGAATGTGAATTGTACCAGGAGAACCTCGCCAAAAAATAAATTATTTTACCCCTGAACACGATTTTTAGTGGGGGACCCCCTCAAAAGCAATTGGGCTATTTTCAGGCTAGTTTTGAATTTGTCGGCGATTTCACAAAACCTGTCGGCGAGTGAAAAATCGGGCTAAAATCGTGCAGTGTGAACTCAGCATAATGCCGAGTTCACACTGCACGATTTTCAAACTCGTCGGATCGCCGTTGTTTTCACACTGCGTGACTATCTGGGGTAGCATTCAGTTGCTGCTGTGTTCACATTGCAGGATGGATCGGCGACAGGGGGTTTCACATTGCATGACTTTACGATAAGGAGAATCGCCCGACAGCTCTGTCTGGTGCAGGGTAGCCAGGTTTTCACTACAAAACCCACCCAATTACTACTCAAAACTAGCCTTTTTTTCACGAACTTCCCGCTGCCCTGTATCTTGGTCCCTCATTGGCTGTAGGTCATCGCCGATGTGTTTTTCAGTCAGAACTCATTTCGCACAGCGTGATTGTGAATCGCAGACAGCTCCAGATATTTTGCATGCCAAATATTTCACGGCGTCGGCGATTCCCTCAGATCGCGTCGTTGATAATTCACTCGCGTGAACGAGCACCGATTTGCCTCCGATTTCGGGCATTTGTCGGCGATTTCGCAAAACCTGTCGGTGGGTGAAAAATCAGGCTAAAATCGCAGTGTGAACTCGGCATAACCGCCTGTCGTCGTTCCGTCGTGCAGTGTGAACACAGCAACAACTGAATGCTACCCCAGATAGTCGTTCAGTGTGAAACCAAGTGATGTGACTTCTTTGAAAATCGTGCAGTGTGAACTCGGCATAAGGGGGAATGCAGAAGTTTTGGATGTGTACACAAAGTTTGGCAAGAAAACACAAGTTTTTTAGTTTAAATGTAGTTTCTCTGGGAAACACAAAGGCATTGAAATATTTTTTTTCCTCACTTTTATACCATCACCACATCCCTTTAGAAACTCCTTACCATATAAATGCCATAGTATGAATATGTCATTCAGCATGGTATTGGTATTTTATATATTTACTTTACTATGGTAATACATAGGCTACTTTTATATAAAAATGTTTTAAGGTGGCATTAGACACGTAGTAAAAAGTAAACTTATTGCACCGTTTTAAGATGCCCCATGTCCATTCATTACGGTTTTACAGTAATAACTGTGGTTTCCACTGTAAGTGTTTGTAAGGGTGGAGGCAAGACTGCAGTGTTTTCTTCACATCAACACACAATGATACAATCTTAAACAAATCTACATTAACGCTATCACCTCAGTGTGGAATAGAATACACTGGCTGTGTCTCAAAACATAGTGAGATCCCTATATAGACAGCTCTGCGCGTTTTTGGAACTTTCGTGCGCTTTTGGAATGTTCAAAGGAATCGGTATGATTCCCAAAAACGCCGTCTAGGTGGGCAGCTCACTAGGTTGTGAGACACATCCCTGTCTGTGTCCCATGTTGAAGTGGTCCAACAGGTTCTCCTCTCTCATTACCTGCTGATGCGTCTCTCCCTCCACGTTCTCTCCGTTCACCTCCACCACCCGGTCGCCGGACCTGAGACCGGACAGGTCCGCGGGGGAGCCCGGCTCGATCCTGCGGATGAGCTGCGCTCCTCGGTTGCGTTCGCCGTGCAGATGAAATCCGTAGCCGCGGTCTCCTTTAGTCAAATAACAGAGCCGTGGACGGAGCTCCCGCTCCAGAATCTCCCTCTCCAGAGTGTTCGCCATATCCAGCTGCAGCCGTGTGCAATCACAACACAAATATAGCCTGCTCTATAATATCGTGAGCTTTATTAAAGTTTTTGAGGATGCATTATTCCACATACTGAGTCTGCAGGCGTTGTTTCTTAGTAATTTAATAGTAAGAGAATAAACAGGTGGAAGAGGACCGGAGGAACTGTAAAGTGTGTGTGTGTGCCAGAGAGAGAGGATTGGAGAGATCAGATGTTGGATAAGTCACAGATATCCACGCGGAACTCTTCCTCTTCACGTGTGTTTTATAGACAGATCTGGGATCAGCTCATCTAACCCACACAGATTCAATAACACAAACACGACTGACCTGAGCAGTGATGATCGACTATATCACCCACTGCATATAAAACAGGCCAGATCGTCCACACGTTCAACTGCAAACCTGCAACACACTAAAACACAACAATTAAACCATTCAGCTGGAAAACAGTAAAAATACAATGAGTACAATTAATGCATAATGCTAAATGTACTGTAATCTGATCAGAGACTCTGTGATCTTGTGCTTTTCTCATATTTATAAAAGTCTTGCGCAAGTAAACACGGATTTTATAAGTGAAGTAATTACATTTTTTTGGCCGTTCTGCCCTCTAGTGTTGACAAAAAAAACAAAAACTCAAACAAAAATCACTGTGGAATGAAATGAAGGGGCGACATGAACATTTTTATGGCTTCTCATAGCTTGAGTATATTAATACTAGTTTATTCACTATATGCTTTACACATATAAAACATCCAGGTTTCATATAATTACTGGGTGCTTTAATAATAATATAATTGTGTATACGTCACATCATTGTGTGATTATGTAAACCAGGGGTGGGCAAACTTGGCCCTTCCAGGCCACTTTCAGGGGTGGGCAAACTTGGCCCTCCCAGGCCACTTTCCTTCAGAGTTTAGCTCCAACCCTAATCAAACACACCTGAACCAGCTAATCATTGTCTTCAAGACTACTAGAAGGCTACAGGCAGGTGAGTTTTATCAGGGTTGGATCAAATCTCTGCAGGAAAGTGGCCTGGAAGGGCCAAGTTTGCCCATCACTGATGTAAACAAACTGGCGAATCAGTTATTTGAGCCAGAAACGAACTGTCCGAAAGAAAACAATCGCTGTTTGCGTGAGGCTCTGGATTGCACAGACGGATCGTTTCACTTCATAAGACCTCAATATATCGTCAGGAGCCGCGGGTATTCATTTTGTGCTCCTTGATATGCTTTTTAAAAAACTGGTAGTCGCTGACTTGCTTTTAATAAATCACAAGGACCACAGTTTCAGCTTCAAATCTTCTTTACTGTTCTACTCAAGAAAAATTAACAAATTTTCATTTTTGGGTGAACTACCCCTTTAAGGTAAAGACACGAATATATATACAGTATCTAAAGCTCAAAAATTAAAGGGGTCATATGATGCGATTTCAATTTTTCCTTTCTCTTTGGAGTGTTACAAGCTCTTGGTGCATAAAGAAGATCTGTAAAGTTGCAAAGACTAAAGTCTCAAATCCAAAGAGATATTCTTTATAAAAGTTAAGAGTCAGCCACGCCTACCTAAAACGGCTCGTTCTAACAC
>NW_015546115.1:702943-719552 GCF_001515605.1 Sinocyclocheilus anshuiensis | reverse complement strand
AACACATTTCATTACACCAAATACACAAAATAATGTTCTTTTTAGCAACATCATATGACCCCTTTTAACGTTTGAAATTTTGACTTGACAATGCTTAAAAAAATTCCTAAAAATGTTTAGGAATGTAGGATGTTGCTATGGTGTTCTAATGTAGAATGTTGGTCGCAAGAATGTTCTTTGACTGTTCACCAAATCTGTATGTCTGCCTGGGTAGAAAAATTATAGCAATATGATTCAGATCAGATCAGAACAGACAGCAATTTAACTTCCGCCTTACCGATGCCGGACACCCGGTTCCAGGCGATGTCCATGGCCAGGTGGGCCATCTTAGGGCCGACGCCCGGCAGACGCATCAGACCCTCCAACATGTCTCCGCCAAACTCCTGCTGGATCAGAGCCGTGGCATGTTTGATGTACTTCACCTTTGTCTGAGAAGAAGTTTGTGAGTTTTTGATTGTTGAAATCTGTTGCTCTGATTATATAAACATATATTTGAACTCATACGTTTGGACTTGATCTGCTTCTTTTTTCACTTTTGTGGTTGTGTTATTGCAACTTGACAAAGTCTCTGTACAAAATAAAAGACTATTAAATAGTAATAATAATATTAAAAACATACATTATATAAAAAATAAATAATTATAGAAAAAATTATAGAAAATGATTAGAAATTACATCAAATATTTGTAAATAAATGTAGTTTCACCTGTGTAGTTAGTCTCACCTGCAGGAGTTTCTGCATGTGTTTGCAGTGGAGCAACTGAAATGCTCTGTTCGTGAACTTCTGCTTTCACTTTTGGAGGACCATCTTCTGATCTGAGCCCTTGAGCCATTCTGGATCTCAATCTGCGAATTCCTCCTTTATTTACATCACTTTTCACCATAGTTTCAGTCGCACAAGTGTCTAATACAGCTATTGATTCGGTGAAATATGGAGAGTTCATTCTTACAATCAAACGAATGAATATATTTAAACACACAAATTCCGGACTGGCGCCAACATTAGATGACATTACCTGACTTAATGTCACAAATATAACCTCAGTTTTTGCTAAAAACAAACCTTTTGGACACAACATCCCTATCCATGCTGTCGATACCGATGTCCGACTCCTGAATGAATCAATTCTTTTGAGCCGGATCTTTTCAATTAATTGTCTGAATCGCAGTGAACGGATCCCACGAATCACTGAATCGATTGCTTGAACGAGTTCATCCAAAGCGAACTGTTCGAAAGAACCGATTCGCGGAAATGAGTCAGACTCGTCAGTTTCATAAGCGATTATCGCGTGTAGTTTCTTAACACCGCCAGCGCTTGTAAAGTGAACGTGCGCTCGCGGCTCTTAGAACTACAATTCCCTGCAGTCAGTGATCACGTGACGTGTTTTTGTAGGAAGTTCATGCCCGTGTGTTAAGTATGACTTCCGGGGGGCAGTAAAGGGGCTGGTGAGAGCAGAGGCACTTCTGTTGGCTGAGACACTGCGTGACAAATAAATGCATAAATCGGGAGCGATTCAGTTTTATCTTTTAGTTATATGTTCTCGATATCTTCCCACCTCCATCATCCGCAGACGGTAAATTAACAGTGTGTTTGTTTGTTGCATTGGCATGTTGTTTATGGATTGATACTGGTTTATTTATTTATTTATGTGTTGTTTATGTTACCACATCGGAGATATGCGTGTATTTACACGGTTTATTTGGCGTGTTTATTTTCAGGTATTGTCTCTGTCACAGTCAATTAGTGCATTTTTAAATGCATGCTTTTTTTGTGCATGGGCTGAACTGAAGTGGACTGTCACGAGGTGTCAGACGTTTGACTAATGTGCAATGTTTTCATGTCAAAAGAGACGATATATCAGTGAAATAGATTGTTATTTATGCTACAAATGAGTTATGGTTTAGTAGAAGTGTTTTGAGGTCTTGAGGAGCTGAGGTGCTCAAATCTCCTGAGGTACTAATAATGACATGCCACAGAGAGACCCCAAAAATACATATGAAAGATGACCCAGGGACCCACTACCAGACATTCAGGGGCCCTGGGACCCTCAATATATGTGTAATCTTTCTTTAATTACGTGAGAAATATTATAACATTAAATGTCATCATAATAAAAAATACATATTTGTAGGTAAAATATTTAAAATAGAATAAATATAATATTTAAAACATACTGAATTTATGATTTATTTGTAATTTTTTAAGATACATAAAAAAAAACGATTTGGTTTGAAAGAAAGAAAGGAAAAAAAACCCAGTAAGCTTACAATAAAAATAATAGCAGAATATTTAGTTAAAAATGTGAAAAAATATAGTAAGCAGAAGTTTTGTAATAATTATTTTAAAAATAATTTTATATGTACATTATTTTAGATAATTCTAAAATTATTTTAATTCTAGATCTAAAAATATAAAATAACAGAAATAAAAATATATATATTTAAAATATTTTTTACAATTTTCTTTTTTTAGTTCAGAACAGCCTACAGACCCTCTTTTGTGCTTTTTTTGTATCTCCAGCTGCAGGAGGTTTGAAGTATCTCTCATTCTCTCATTCAGGGTCTCTCGCAGGAGTGAAGATGAATAAACAGCCCAGTAAAGAGTCTCTGCGGGACCGGGTCAAGGGGATCTTTGGGCTCGGTCCGACTCGGCCTCACAGCAAACAGACCGAGAGCAAACCGTCAGAGTTCATCATCACGCTGGACATCTTGATGGTCAGAAACACTCCAATAATCATTCACACCATCTACACTTCTCCACGACCTTGTCTTTCTCATGTATTCTCTCTCTCTATCGTTCAGGAGCTCACTCCAGAGTACGGCCTCCACCACCGGATCAAAGTCATCAACCACGTGTGCGATCTCGCCAAATCCAAGAAGTTTGAGGAGGTGAGGAGCATCTGCCTGCTCATATATGTGACCCAGTCATAAGTTTTGGATAAATAAATAAGCTTTCCATTGATGTATGGTTTGTTAGGACAGGACAATATTATTCTGAGATACAACTATTTGAAAATCTGGAATCTGAGGGTGCAAAAAAAATCTAAATATTGAGAAAATCGCCTTTAAAGATGTCCAAATGAAGTTCTTAGCAATGCATATTACTAATCAAAAATAAAGTTTTGATATAATTACGGTAGGAAATTTACAAAATATCTTCATGGAACATGATCTTTACTTAATATCCTAATGATTTTTGGCATAAAAGAAAAATCTATCATTTTTACCCATACAATGTATTGTTGGTTATTGCTACAAATATACCCCAGCGACTTAAGACTGGTTTTGTGCTCCAGAGTCACATATGAGCAGATCTACAGTGTGTTGTGTGTGTTTCAGCATGCGGTGGAGGCCGTGTGGAAGGCCGTGGAGGACATGATGCAGCCTGAACAGCCGCCTGAAGCCCATCATGCAGTGCTGGTGCTGCTGAGAGCCATTATACAGGGACAGGTGCACATTTTGAACTCCTTGTGCAACACAGTGCAGTGTGGCGGCAAACACCACTCACGTTTTCCTCATGATCTTCTTGTGCAGGGTGAGCGCTTGGGTCCGCTCAGAGCCTACTTCTTCAAGATCATTCTGGACTATCAGCCCTCAAATGAAGATCTGGCCGAGAGACTGGAGGTGTTCAAGGCCCTCACGGAGAACGGGAAAGACATCACCTACCTAGAGGAGGAGATCGGTACGGTTCACGCATGCTTTGATTCATCCTGGTGTTCTTAAAGAGATAGCACACCTAAAAAGGGAAATACTGTCATCATTTACTCGCCCTCATGTCATTCCAAACCTTTATGAGTTTCTCTCTTTTCTAAGCACAAAATAATACATTTTGAATAATGTTAGGAAACAAACAGTTGTCGGTAGCCATTGACTTCCATTGTATGGAAAAAAAAATACTATGGAAGTCAAAGGCTAGCTGTTTGGTTTTCAGCATTCTTCAGAATATCTAATTTTGTGTTCAAGAGAAGAAAGAAGCTCATTTACAGCTCACCTGTATGACTTTCTTTCTCCAAGAAGATATTTAACAGTTGTATAAACGGTTTGTGTAGCATCATATGCAGATTGTAATACGTGTTTGTATGTGTCAGCTCGGTTTGTTTTGCTGTGGATGGACATCGGTCTGTCATCAGATTTCCTGCATGTGCTCGTGAACTTGGTCAAATTCAACTCCTGCTACCTGGATGAGAACGTCTCCCTCATGGTCCAGTAAGAAAACACACTCACATTTCTCATTAGCTTTTGAAAGCTTCTGCTTAAATGCAATATACCCTAGAGATCAAAAGATTGGGGTCAGTAAATTTTAATTCTTTTTTTTTTTTAAAGAAATTAAAACTTTTATTCAGCAAGGATGTGTTAAATTGTTAAGAAGTGATAGCAAAGATTTATATTGTTAGGAAAGATTTATATTTTGAATAAATGCTAATATTTTTAACTTTTTATTCATCAAAGAATCCCGAAAAAAGTATCGCAGTTTCCAAAAAAATATTAAGCAGCACAACTGTTGCCAACATTGATAATTCTAATATAAATCAGCATATTAGAATGATTTCTGAAGGATCATGTGACACTTTATACTGGAGTAATGGCTGATGGAAATTCAGCTTTGCATCACAGAAATAAATTATATTTTAAAGGATATTAAAATAGAAACTATTATTTTATATTGTAATAACATTTTGCAAGATTACTGTTTTTTTTTTCTGTGTTTTTGATCTAATAAATGCAGCCTTGATGAGCATAAGAGACTTCTTTAAAAAACATTACAAGTCTTACTGATCCCAAACTTTTGAACGGTAGTGTACACTGCAGTTCAGAAGTATGGGGTCTGTTTTTAGATTGTGTTTTTTGAAAGAATTAATACTTTTACTCAGCAATGATGCATTCAATTTATCAAAAGTGTCAGTAAAGACATTTATAATGTTACAAAAGATTTCGGTTTCAAATAAATGCTGTTCATTTGAACTCTCTATGCATCAAAGAATCCTGAGAAATTGTATCACAGTTTCCACAAAAATATTCAGCAGCACAACTGTTTTCAACATTGATAAAAATATAAATATTTCTTGAGCACAAATCAGCATATTAGAGTGATTTCTGAAGGATCGTGTGACACTGAAGACTGGAGAAATGATGCTGAAAATACAGCTTTGATCACTGAAATAAATTACATTTTAAAGTAGTTTGAAGTAGAATAATATGTAACAATTTTAGTGTTTTTACTGTATTTTTAAACAAATGAATGCAGCCTCTGTGAGCATGAGAGACTTCTTTCAAAAACTTGCTGACCCCAAACTTTTGAATGCTGGTGTAAATTTGTCTATGTATGAATTTCTTTTTATTTAAAAAAATTGGTTCGGTCAAAATAGTGAAGGAAAAGGACATATAAGAGTTTTCCCATGCACTAACTTCATTGATTTGTTTCTCACAGGAAAATCTGCCTTCTGTGTAACCGGACGACTTCCTCCACAGATATCGAGGTAAAAAAAAGTGGTGTTTGACTCAGTCTTTCAGGATTATGATAAAAGCAGTGATAGCTGAATCTGTTTATCCATGTATGTGTGTGTGTGTGTGTGTGTGTAGGTTGCGCTGCAGGTGTTAGACGCGGTGGTGTGTTATAACTGCCTGCCCTCCGACTCTCTGACGGTGTTCATCATCACACTGTGCCGAACCGTTAACGTGAAGGAGTTCTGTGAATCCTGCTGGAAGGTACACAGAGAAGTATTCAGCCAAGTTTAATATATCACATTTATGGTGCGGTTCATAACCATGCTTTGACCTCTCTGTTGTTGTTTTTGTCTGTTTGTGTCTAGTTGATGCGTAAAGTGCTGGGAACTCACCTGGGTCACAGTGCCATATACACCATGTGCCGTATCATGGAGGAGAGGTACACACTGACTTATAACGACAGAAGACAGATTTGTGATTGGTTAGAGAGTCAATAGGCTATAAATATAATAATAATAACAGTAGTTATATACTTGAAAAAAATTAAAATATTTGTTAAATAAAACATTTAAGCTTTTATATAAGGTAGATTTTCATTAGTATTTCCGAAAATAGAGTGCAAAAATGCTCTTTCGGTGTTCGGCTGAATAAGCGAAAAGACCGAATAAATTGTACCGAGCAATGATGTGACGTGATCAAATAGAGGCGCGCACTAATGCAGGAAACACGTCTGCAGTGTGGAAGCATTTAAAAGTGTCCGAGAAAGACTCAAAAATCATTACAAGCACCGACAGCGAGAGACTGTTTAGCACTGCATCTCATGTCTCCGATGAGAAGAGGAAGAGGTGGTTGTTGCTGGTTACTCTATGATGATTGAAATCGTGAAATGTAATGCCATGTAATGCCAATCGCAAAATTATATTAATATTTAACCTTTTAAACAAAGGCAAACATTTATTAGCATTTTTTTTTGCTTTAGTATTGAAATTAGGATTGAGAGTCACTGGTGTTGGCATGAACTGCTGAATTATTGTGATGTTGATGGATCTAGTGTTCTCAGTAGTGTGTATGGTGTGTGTGTGTGTCTGGTGTAGGGTGTACAGTGAGGACGCCGCTCTTCTCAGGGGTGCTGTGTTTTTTGTTGGTATGGCGCTGTGGGGAGCTCACAGACTTCCTGCCCTTAAAAACACGCCCACTCTGGTCCTGCCTTCCTTCTACAAGGTGTGTGCTAATTTGCCATCAGTTTGTGTTTTTAGAAATATATTATGAAACCTACTAGTGTTTGACCTCTGACCTCTGTGCCCAGGCCATGAGCTGCACGAATGAGGTGGTGTTCTATGAGATTGTGCTGTCGATCACGCGACTCATCAAGAAGTACGGCCGAGAGCTGCTCGTTGTGACATGGGACATCCTGCTGTCCATCATAGAGAAACTCCTGCAGCAGATACAGGTACACACAGGGTTTAAATTGGGCCGGGGCCGTCCGTACAGTTAGTTAGGCAACATCACACAACGTTTTCACCATTACGACGGTTTAATAGTTCTATAAACAGTTCAATAAGCAAATACAATAATATTAGGTTACTTACATTTTAGGCGGAAACAGCGCATCTCACAGCAACCAGCCGATTCATTGCTGATTGATTCCGTGTTTTGAACGAATCGGTTGAGTCAAAGTTTCATTAGCCCATGCATAAACATCTGATGAATCTGCCGTTTGAACGAATCGTTTGAATGAGCGACTCAATTACTCACTCATTAAACGCTCACTACTGGCACCTACTGGCGTTTTAATTTCGTTGAAAAGTATCATTTCCACCATTTCTTGTTTGTATATTCAAAAATATTTAAAATAATTAATATAATATTATTTATTATAATATTAATGCAGTTGTATTTTTCAGTGTAAATTATTTAATTTGATAACGTATGGATAATCACATTATTATAATTGAATTTATAGACCAAATGTAAGAATTTGAAACTCTCTCTCTCACACACACACACACACACACACACACACACTGAGATGTTTTATGGGTGTTTGTCTCCTGACGCTCTTCATATATGTGGTGTGTGTAGATGATGGGCAGTCCTGATCTGAAGGTGATCGTTTATGAGTTACTGAGCACCGTCGAGGAGTTGTACGAGCAGAACGACTTCCACGGATCCTCGCAGAGATTCTTCAGCCTGGTGGAGAAATGCGCCGATAAACGTCCCGTGAGTTTCACTCGCTCCCTGTCCATCTGTCCTCTTCTGAAGCTGTCTGGTTTGATTCACCCTTCTTGAATGTATTAATTTATTTAAATGTCGTATTAAAAGTTTAATTAAACCGTGTTATTACATTTAAATTAAGTATATATTTATTTGAATTTATTATTCAATTTAAATTAAGTATAAATTAAGGATGATATTCAGACTGACTAAATTTGTTATTAAATTAAATGTATAATTTAATTTAAATGATGTATACATTTATTATTAAAATTAAATATACATTAAGGAGGATATTCAGAAATGTATGATTATATTTCATGAAAGTATAAATATATTTAAATTTATGACTAAATTTAAATTAAAATGTATTATTCAATTTAAATGAAGTATAGATTTGTTTAAATTTATTATTAAAAGTAAGTTTAGTATAGATTGAGAATGTTCAGATTAACTAAATGTATTAAATTGAAAGAAAGTTAAAATGTGTTTTAAATTTATTTTGACATTAAAATCAAATTAAAATATACATTTATTTAAACTCATTATTAAAATTAAATTAAGTATAAATTAAGGAGTATATTCAGATTGACTAAATGTATTTAAATTTAATACATTTAAATTACAATGTATTATTACATTTAAATGAAGTATTTCTTTAAATTCATTATTAAAATTAAGTATAAATTAAAGAGGATATTCAGACTGAATTTATTTAATTGAAAGAAAGTGTAAATGTATTTAAATTTATTGCTAAATTTCATTTATACATTTCAATGAAGTATAGATTTATTTAAATGTATAATACAATTAAATTATGTATAAATGGAGGATATTATCATGGACTAAATGTATTATTCAGTGTAAAGGAAGAATGTATGAAGAGTTCATTTGCAGAAACAGATAACTCTGTTTTTAACATTTTTCAAAAATCATGTTTTTTCATTGTGCATTCCAATTAATCTCAATCAAACTGCAGTTGGGTTATTTTGATTAGGTTAAAAATAAATAAAAAATACAGCTAACTAACACAATAAAACACAATAAAAACAAGATAACATAATAAAAAAACATGATAAAAAAAATCAGTTTTAAACTGTTTTTGCAAAGAAGCTCTTCGTATGTATTTAAATGAAATGCATTATTTTGGTTTGATGTGCTGTTGTTGAATCTGTCCTGTAGGATGCGTCTGTGCTGATGCTGATTTCCTACAGAGCTCAGTCCATTCAGCCGGCCAAAGACGGGTGGCTGCAGAACCTGCTCAAACTCATGGAGAAGTTCTTCAGGTCTGGATGATTCATCATTTTCACTAAAGTCCCGTTTTAAACGAATCCTGGGAATAACACCTCTCTCTCTCTCTTTCTCTGGGTGTCAGGAATGAGAGCCGTACTGTGATCAGGATCAAGGTTCTGTACATCCTGTCCTTCGTGCTCAGCACAAACCGACAGCTCTATGAAGTCAGTCCTACAGCAGTCAGGCCTTTCCTTGTGTTCATGAGCTCGCTGTTGTTTGTCTTGATCGTCTGTGTTCTCTGTGACCAGGAGGAGCTGATCGAGGTGGTGGTGATTCCTCAGCTGGGTCAGATCGCTGAAGATCGAGATCTGTCCGTCAGGAAACAAGCCACGCAGCTGCTGGTGGATCTCGCCGAGGGCTGCAGCACGCATCACTTCAGCAGCCTGCTCGACATCATCGAGAAGGTAGCGCTGCTCGCTCATGATGTCACTGACGGAAGCGCAGGCATTCCATTTTTCTCCTGTTTGAAATTTTCAATTTAAAATTCAAAAACCGGAATTGTTCATGCGTAAGGGAATCTAGATTTCCACCATTTCTGCAGGTCCTTTATATAGCCCTGAAATAGTTGATTTATTCAAGCATATCTAAGGGAATATTGAGTTGTTAAATGTGATAACTATAATTCTTAAGAATTTAATTTGATTTAACAAAAGCTTTTAAAACAAGATATAAATCATTCATCACTTCTTCCATTGGCTGCCTATTCCACAGAGACACAGGTCATTAACTGTTTAGCAGTAATTCAGCAGCCGTTGTATTCAAGAGAACAAAATAGACACTTCCTGAGAAATTTGTGCAAATTAAAAAGGTAAAGCCAATGTGGAAGCCATTGTGATTTTTATTTAATGTGATAAATGAGTTCACACTTATTTGAATGTATTATCAGATTTAAATTAAGAATAGATTTATTTTAATTTATTGTTAAATATAAGTATTGATTTATTTAAATGTAACATTACCTTCAAATTAAGCATAGTTTTATTTGGATGCATTATTACGTTTAAGTATAGATTACTATTAAATGTGAATAAAGTATAGATTTATTTAAATGTATTATTAAATTGAATACATTTCAATTTATTTATATGTATATATATATATATATATATATATACAGTGGGTACGGAAAGTATTCAGACCCCCTTAAATTTTTCACTCTTTGTTATATTGCAGCCATTTGCTAAAATCATTTAAGTTAATTTTTTTTCCTCATTAATGTACACACAAATTAAAAAGTATGGAATTATTAAAATGTATTATTTAATCTAAATGAAGTATGTATTTTTAATATATTAATAAATATTAATAAAGCATGGATTAATAAGTAGTTTAAATGTGTTTCCATCGTAGTTTATGCCCAAATAAAAATGATCAAACTCAATTGAGCGTAATTTTTTTTCATTCACATTTAGAACATTTCTTTAACTTTTTTTTTTTTAATCCAGCATTTTTATGTAAAATCCCCAAACAAGGGACGAGACTTGATTTGTGTGAGTGAAAGTCTCCTGTGCTCCTGTAGGTTGCTAGTCGTCCGTTAACCTGCTCTATGGAGGGAGAGAGAGAGCTGTCAGTGGAGTCGCCCATGGAGGACGTCCGGACCGCTATACTGGGACTGCTAGACATCCTACAGGTACTACAGTACTTCTTCTGCTCAGTGCGCTCATGGTTACGCTCTCTAGCAGCTCCAGTGATGCTGTGTCTGTTTCCAGAGTAAACTGTACAGTCTGCCGGCCAGTCACGCCAGTCGAGTGTACGAGCTGCTGATTTCTCATCTGCAGCTTCACTACAAGAACAAATACTACAGTGCCACCGGGAGCTCCATACGCCTCAAGGTCAGGCTTTTGACTCCAGTTAGTCAGCAACACCATAGCAAACACCCTAGCAACCAAATACTCCGAATACGTAACCTTTTCAAATCACCTGGGCTTCAGAAAAGGCAAGCATGTTGTTTTCTCTCATTGTTTGTGTGTCAGGTCTTTGATTTCTTGCTGATGATGAGGGCCGACTCTCTTCATCGTCTGGGTGTCCCCAATAAAGATGGAGTCCTGAGATTTAGCCCATACTGTCACTGTGACGTCGGGTAAGAACACAAGCATGTGTGCTTAGTGCTGTTTTCTTATTAAGCACACTTATTAAGGAGGATGTTAAATGATATCAGATTTAAATAGTGCTGTCAAACGATTAATTGCGATTAATCGCATCCAAAATAAAAGTTTTTGTTTACATAATATATGTGTGTGTACTGTGTATGTTTATTATGTGTATATATAAATACACACACATGCATGTATATATTTAAGAAAAATGTTATTTTTAGATATTAAATATATTTATTTATAATATAAATTATATGAATATAAATATAGACATGTAAATATTTTCAAAATATATACTGTATTTGTGTGTATTTATATATACATAATAAATATACACAGTACACACACATATATTATGCAAACAAAAACTTTTATTTTGGATGCGATTAATCGCGATTAATCATTTGACAGCACTACATTTAAAGTATAAATGTATATACATTTATTTAAAATTTAAATAAAAATGTTTTATTAAATTTAAATAAAGTGTGAATTGATTTACATTTATTATCAATATTAATTTAAATATTAATTGTTAAGGAGGATATTTAGATTGACTAAATGTACTATTAAATTTAAATTGAACTAAAATGTCTTATTGAATTTAAAAGAAGTATAAATGTATGTAAATATATTATTAAATTCAGATTAAAAGAAGAATACATTTATTAACATTTTTTTTATAAGATTTAAATTAAAATGTATCATTACATTTTAAAAAGTATAAATGTATTTAAATTTTTATTTAAATTAAAATGTAACATTACACTTAAATGAAGTAAACATTCATTTAAATTGATTATTAAAATGACTAATATTAAAACTAGAAATTATTAAAGAGAATATTCAGATTGACTGAATTTATTAAATTTAAATGAAATATAAATACATTTTAAAAAACTTTTTTTTATTAAATTTAAATGAAGTATACATTTAATTCCATTTATTATTAATATTAAAGTAAGTATAAATTAAAGAGGATATTCAGATTATAATACTATATTTCTTATCAAATGTAAAGAAAGTATAAATATATTTAAATATATTTTTAAATTAAATTAACATGTATTATTATATTTAAATGTATACATTTATTTACATTTGTCAAAATTAAGTATAAATTATTAAGTAGAACATTCAGACTGACTAAATCTCAAATGTCTGGTTTTCAGGGAGTCGGAGAAGAGAGTGACTGATAAGAAGCCAACAGGAACTGTGTCACCGCCGACAGGAAGTCCCACACCAGCAGCTCCGCCCTCCTCCATTCGCACTGCCTATCTGCCCTACAGCCTGGCCTTCAGCGTGCTGCTACAGTGCCTCAAGATGGTACACAAACACACACAGCTCACATCCTCTTCCCTTTAAAATGATTGATGTCATGGTACTGTATTTATGTACCATATTTTTAACACGGTGCCGTGTGGTTTTGCATTCCTCGAACATACGGTTCAAATACAACACAATCTGTGTGCGCAAATATAACTACCGCGGTGTGAAAGGTAAAACATCAGCTCCTTGCTTCATTTGCAGGAGAATGACTGGAAGGTTCTGAAGCTGGTTCTGGATAAGATGTCCTGCACCATCCAGTACAAAGTTCTGGTCCTGACCTCACCCTGCACACACACACACACACACACACACACACACAGACAAACACACACTTACAGTGATGGCCAAAATGATCAGAACACTAGTATTTTCAGCAGCTAAAAAAATGGTTTTAAGTCAGTTATTTCTATCTTTTGCTGTAGTGTGTCAATAGAAAATATCAGTTTGCATTTCCTAACATTCAATTTGCCATTAATTGTAATAATCCAGTGAGATTTGAGTCTGACAGCAGCCAGTGCTGCACACAGAGATCTGATCTGATCACATCAGTCTGTCTGGAGTGGCATGAAGAAACAGAACAAACTGAAACAGACTAAATCCAGAAGAACTGTGGCTGTCTCCAAGATGCTTCAAGAGACCTGATGATCAGATCAGATCTCTGTGTGCAGCACTGGCTGTTGTCAGACTAAAAATTCACTGGATTATTACAATTAATGGCAAAATGAATGTTTGGAAATGCAAACTGATAAGCTAGATAGAAAAGATTTAGCTGGTGAAAATACTAGTGTTCTAATAATTTTGGCCACCTCTGTACTACACAGTAACTCAGTGGAATAAACTGTATGGAAGCAAGGTAATTTGGGAGAGTGTGTGTGTGTGCAGGTGACGGACCGTCTGATATCGGAGCGTTTGAAGAAAACTCCTGATGGATTCTCCCTCACTGATGTTCAGCTCGCTGTGGTTCCTGTTCTCACTGCCCTCACCTCCTACCACAGCTACCTGGAGCAGTCCCGACAGGTGACACAAACACATCTACCCCGCTATCCAGATCAGAGCGGAATATAAACATCAGTTTGTTTGTTTTAGAGTTTGTCAGATTTGATCAATTTTAGCTAGGGCTGTGTTCTAAACCCTAGTGATCTAGACAGTATCATAGGCACACTCCGAAGGCTGTTTGAAATAATAAGAAGCAAAACTGTGTTACCTTGTAAGTTACCTTAAGTTAAGTATGAATTTATTTAGGTGTATTATTACGTTTAAATTGAATGTACAATTATCGCATTTAAATTAAATATGAATTTATTGAAATGTGTTATTGTATTTACAATAAACATACAATTATACAAATTTATTATTAAATTTTAATTAAATATAAATTTATTTACATGTTCTTTAATAATTAATTTATGTAAATGTTTAAATCAAATAGGTTTAACTTAAATTTATTACATTTAAATTAAACATGTTTATTCAAGTGTATTATTAAATTGAAATTAAGTATACAATTATGTACATGTATTATTACCCTTAAAATAGTATACAATTATTAATAAATGTATTTGAATTTATTACATTTAAATTATAAATGTATTTAAATGCATTACATTTAAATTAAATATTTACATTATTTACATTTAATTAATTTAAAGTAAGTATACATTTAAACATTTAAATTAAATATTAATTTATTGTTACATTTAAAGTACACATATTTAAATGTACAATTATATAAATTATATATAATTTATAATTATAATTTAAATTAAATATGTTTATTTAAATTTGTTGTTAAATTTGAATTAAGCAATGATTTACTTAATGTGTTATTAAATGAAACTAAATAAAAAATTAAAGTGTATTAATAAATTTAATGTAAGAATACATTTACTTGAATTTATTCTTACACTTTAATTAATTAATAAAGCAGTCGGCAGCAGATCTAATCTCTGGAGGTGATAGCAGCCAATCATCTGATGCGCATCTAGGAATGTATTGGATAAATGTGTTGACAGCAGAGATTTTCTTCACCTGTTTTCTCAGAGGGAGCTGGTCCAGTGTTTGGAGAAAGGCCTGATTTACCGCTGTGCTAAGCAGTGTGTGGTGGCTCTGACCATGTGCACCGTTGAGATGCCCGACATCATGATCAAACTCCTGCCCGCCCTCATCGTCAAGCTCACGCACATCTCGGCAACCGTTGCCATGGCCTCGCCCATGCTGGAGTTCCTGTCCAGTGAGTGCAAGCCTTCAGTTGGTTTCCCTGCCCATTCTCACATTCTGACCAATCAGAGCCGCCCTACTCACTCTGAGTCTGACCAATCAGAATATAGCATAAATTCTACATTGAGGATACAACCACAGCAAAACAACACCTGTGGATCATATACAGCAGCTCAAGTACTGATGCTTTTTGTCTCGTCTCTCTCTCTCTCTCTCTCTCTCTCGCTCTCTCTCTCTCTCAATATTGGTGTGTCGCGTTTGTGCTTTAATGGCATGACAATTGTTACAATGTATTGCCAAAGCATAGTGTTTACACTGAATCATAGATATCGCTTTCATCTTCTCACAACTGATGGCAAACTGATTTTTTCATGATTATATGAGTTGACCTGAAGAAAGACAGACCCAGGTATTCACACACCCTTAGTTCTGCTGACGCTGTCACCTGTCTCTCTCTCTCAATACAATTTTTTTTTTTTCTCTCTCTCTCTCTCTCTCTCTCTCTCTCTCTCTCTCTCTCTCTCTCAGCATTGGTGCGGCTCCCACATCTGTATGCTAACTTTGTAGCCGAGCAGTACGTCAGTGTGTTTGCCATATCGCTGCCGTACACCAACCCCTCAAAGTGAGTGAGCTCATGCACACCTGTGAACTCACACGTACAGAATATGTAGCCAACGTTTGCCTTCATTAGCTATTTGACTACTTGATGTTCATTTATAATGTTACAAAAGATTTCTATTTCAAATAAATGCCGTCCTTTTGAACTTTTTAGTTCATCAAAGACTTTTCCACAAAAATATGAAGCAGAGCAGCACAACTGTTTTCAACATTGATAATAATGTTTCCTTAAACAGCAAATCAGCATATTAGTATGATTTCTGAAGGATCATGTGACACTGAAGACTGGAGTAATGATGCTGAAAATTCACCTTTACATGAAAGGAATAAATTACATTTTAACATATATTCAAATTGAGAACAGTTACTTTAAACTGTAATAATATTTCACAATGTTACTGATTTTATTGTGTTTTTTAATCAAATAAATGATCTTAAATTATGTTTTCTTGTTTTTCCTTCATTCTCTGTAGGTTTAATCAGTACATAGTGTCTCTAGCCCATCATGTGATCGCCATGTGGTTCATACGCTGCAGACTGCCTTTCAGGAAAGACTTTGTTCAGTACATCACCAAGGTGGGTGATGGGATTGTCGGGCTCATGTGTTTACAGATCGATCTGTTGGTCTTGAGTTGAGGTGTGTTTTTGTGTGATTAGGGTCTCCGTTCAAACGCTCTTTTGCCATTCGATGACACTCACGAGCAGAGCAGCTTCAGAGCGCGCAGCACCAGCCTGAACGAGAGGCCCAAGAGGTACGCACGCACACGCACACACACGCACGCACACACACACACACACACACTCACGCACACACATGCAAACACACACACACACACACTCACACTCACACTCACACTCACACTCACACTCACACTCACACTCACACTCACACTCACACTCACACTCACACTCACACTCACACTCACACTCACACTCACACTCACACTCACACTCACACTCACACTCACACTCACACTCACACTCACACACACTCACACACACACACTCTCACACACACAGACTCTCACACACACACACTCTCTCACACACTCTCTCACACACACACACACACACACATTCAAACACATGCAGGGCCAGATCACGGTTTGTCTCATGTCAGGTTTTGCCGTGGGAAGGACTCAAAGCATGATTGTCATTCAGGCGCCTCATTGGTTAATTTTTTTGATAGTAGTGTCGTGATTTCTGGCTTTGTGTGTCTGGTTTACGTCAGAACATCAGCTGAGTTTTCACTTCCACTCACGGATGCTAGTTTGACTGTGGGACATCTCTTTTCTTATCGGTCTCATTTCTTTCTCTAGGTGTTTCTCTTTCTCTCCTCATCTGGCTCAGCAGTGACTGTTTCTCAAAGGCAGACTGACTGTCACATCAAAACCATT